>NC_081566.1:56795032-56981444 GCF_022355385.1 Mustela nigripes
TTTTTTTTTTTCCCCTGTTTTGTCTTCACTCACTTGCACTTCTTTGAAAAGCAAATCTTGAGATTTGTGCTATTAGGTTCCATGCCTATAAAGCTGTCCGTGCTCCGTGTCTCTCTCGGGGATGCCCTGCAGGTGCCAGAGGTTCGGCAGCTGTGGCACTTGTACGCTGATGGATTTAGGGAATGGGAGGCACTTCAGACTGAGATGACCAATGAGATGCACTTTACAATTCAAGCCGAAGCTTATGTTAAAAATTAAAAGGCCTTTATAGGTGGCTTTTGTTTCCCCCCTGAGTCTTCTAAATCAGGAAGACAGCTGGCAGCAGCCCACTTGTTGGGTATTTCTTGCATGGCTTGGCTCCCTGAACAGCCAGAGGGCCAACACATTTGCCCGGCTGGAACAAGGCAGGAAGAGGATAGCTGAGAGGGGCTGCCGTGGAGGTCAGACTCCTGCATAAGAAGGTCGATGGCCTTTCTAAGTGGGCTTTGGCAGCCATTGATGTCACCTGTACTTCCAAACTTCTTTGTGTCTTATATTCTCCTAAAGTGGTAGCTCTGTCAAATCTAGCCGCTAATGAGGCAGTGTGGCTCTGACCACAATTCCAAGCAGACCAAGTAAGCATACCAGCAAATGGCTCTCTTGTGGTGTAGATGATTTCATCTGTAGGCCAGTGAGAAAAGAGGGTCTAATGAAATGGGAGGTGTAGTCCAGTTGCTAGTAGGATCCCTGATGTGTAGCAATCAGGGGAGGGTTTCTCTGCTTTATCAGCCTGGAGTTAGCATGGTAAGACAGTTCCAGGGTGTCCAGGGGACATATACTCTTTCCCCAAGATCTAGTACAACTATGCCTAAAAGGAGCTGGGCAAGCAACCTTTATTTGGAGAGGGAGCTGCAAAGAGCTAGTTGTCTTTATTTCAAATACTCAAATTCGTTAAAACAACCTTATTGAAAAGAAATAAACTTCTTAATAAATAAGCCCATTAATTCATCATGTAGTCTGAAAAACAAAATTTGTCCTTCACATTCTATTATTACCCCTCCAAAATTCCTTACAGAACTTTATAACCCATCATCCGTCAGTGCAGAACATGTGGGGCTGGTGTTACCAGAGCGTGCAACGTATTTGGAACATTCTCTGTACAGCAGCCTCACTGGTAAAGGTCAATAATGGGGAGCATGCTCCTTTCAACAGCACATCTGTTGAAGACCCTATGCAAGGTCTTTGAAGATTTGCATGTTTACTAGCAGCAGTAAAACAAAGAAAAATGGAAATGTTAAAGAAGCTCTAGATGGCTAAACTCCCAGGACCAAGTGAGTCTGGATCTTGAGCATAAATTTCCTCAGAGAGGGACTTTGAAGTTTGTTTCAATCTGTGAAATTCTAGTAATGGTCTAAATTTGCTTCTCAACATCTGGTGAAGATAATTACAACAGCGAATGCTATGGATATGTCCATTTGTTCATGTATTCATTCATTAATTCAAGACGGTTTTATTGAAAGTCTCCTATGCAGGAGAAAATGGTCTCAGCACTTGAAGGAACAGAGGGGTAAGAGAATCCTGGTCCCCAAACACCTTAGCATGTGTTTGGGAGAGGAGGACCCTTAAGTACATAATGGCAAAAAGTGATACATGGAGATAAACATCATAAGCTACATCAGATACAGAAATGGAAAGGTGAGCAATGGTGTATTTTGGGAACCAGTCTAATGGCAGACTTCATAAAAAATGTTTGTTTTATAGCTGAAGAGTATGTATAGGTTCCAATCAGTGGTTTTATATATACAGAAGTTAATTGAAAAGGTCCGAAAGTGTGAGAGGGCTTCTAGGCAAAGGCACAACCTGAATAAGAGCATAAGAGGGGGGAAATGCCAGGCAGGGTTGAGAACAGGAAGACGCCCCATTTGATTAAATCATAGCATACATGTAGGAGAGTTGTAAGTGATGAAATTATACTTGTTAATTTAACTAATTTGATGCCAACATTATAAAAGGTGGTAGATGTCAGGTGAAAGTATTCAGGCTGGTTAAAACCTCAGCCAAGTATGGGCAGAAACATTTTTTTTTAAGACTGTGCAAGAATAGGTGGAAAATTGTGAGCACCTATCTCAAAATGAACTTCTTACTCCAGGAGCAACTTCTACCCTGTTCATGTACCAGAATCACTTTGTTAATTCCATCAGTCAGGCTGGTCAGCTGTGTGAACCTTCCTGAGAACCTTTACTCATGCCTGATGAATGATACTCTGGCTCTCTGAACTTCTTTCTTATACCTCAGCCCCTGATGATTCTCCTCTTACCCCCATCACCCATGTCAAGAACTCGTCATCCCGTAGTGTCTAATGACACTCCACTTCTCCAGGACACCCATCTCCCGGCAAAGTCATGAATGGTCACAAGAATGACTTGTCCAAATTACAGAGCCAGGAAGTGGTAGAGTCAAGAAACGCTCAGATCGAAGGGCTAGCGTCAACCTTTGGATTTTCCAAGATATTGATCTTCCCAGTTGTCCCATGATCTGTTTTCTTTGATTCATTGCTTCCATTCTTTTGCTTATTCATTTGTTAACATGTATTTACTGAGCACTTATTATGCTCCAATCCTTGGTTTCTCCTCACCCAGATCTTAACATACCATCTGGAAAGCCAGGTGGGAAAACAGAAGTCCTCCCTGTCCATCTCAAGCTCCCTGGGATCAAGTGTGCAAGTGGGCAAGCACTTCAGACCATCCCTCTCTTGGTTTCCTCCTCCCTCCGCTGCCCCTCTCACTGGAATTCTCTTCCTCACCCTAGTCCAGTCTCTGACTCCTTCTCATAAAACTGAATGCTCTGGGCTTTTCTAGATGTATCAATTAATCCATCTATAATATGAATACTGATGATAAGAGACTGGGAGAAGCCATAAGTGTGCTTATCTGGGTATATCAGGTTGGCGAAAACGAAAACTCAAAGATGACCACTTGAGAATTCAGCTCAGAGGAGATGGACTCCGGAAGGGCAAGGACTAATTCTGCTGCTTTGTTCGCTTATTCATTTGTTTGTTTGTTTTTTTAGATTTCACATACAAGTGAACTCATGAGGTATTTGTCATTCTCAGTCTGATTTATTTCCCTTAGCATAATACCTTCTAGGTCCAACCATGTTGTTGCAAAGGAAAGATCTCATCCTTTCTATGGCCGTTTAAAGTACAAAAAGCAGAATCAGATCTAGGAATATAAAGAACAATCTGAGGGTTGCTGGGGGTTGGGCTGGGGATAGGGGAAGAATGGGGGAAGGGGAGTGGGAGGTACAGGCTTCCAGTTATGGAAGGAAGAAGTCACAGGAATGAAAGGCACTGCACAGGGGATATGGCGGATGGTGTTGTGACAGTGTTGTGTGGTGACAGATGGGAGCTACACTTGGGCTGAGCACAGATGTTGAATCACTATGTTGTACCCCTCAGACTAAAGTAACATTGTGGAGCAACTATCCTCAAATTTAAAAAAAAAAAAAAAAAAAAAAAGTTCTAAGATGAGAGAAGGAAAGGAAGTTCCTCCTATTCGGCTTTCTCACGTCTCCTTTAGAGTTAAGCCAACTGAGTACAAAACTTGAGGGCCACATAAAGAGACTTCAATGAGTCTAAAGTGTGCTCTCTGGAGAAGAGCTGGAAGTCCTGTGATTTCTCGTAGGGCCAATGGCTAAATATGGTTATTAAATAATAATTTACTTGTGGGGAAAAAAAGTAAGTCATGACTTTCATACGAACACAAAATGAACAAGTGTCGGAGATTTTATGTAACTTGTTAATTAATGAGGAATCACATGAGGTGTTTAAAAACTTACCCAAGGGAGAATCCGAGGAGCAGACACATATTTAGGTAATCTGGACTCTGCAATTAATATATGAGATACATGAAAAGTTGGCTCATGACACTGGAAAAAGTTATATCAGTTTCACCTGCACGGGACAAAACTCGCTTGTATTTCCACAAATAAATTTAATGTGCATTAATATCAGTATTCTAAAACTAACAGCTTTTAAAAATAGCTCAAAGACAATGACAAGTGTAGAGTTAATGGAATCCTATAACCTGGGGGAGAACGCTCGGCATTACCTAGTTTTCTGCTGAGAAGGTACTCCATTAATTTTTTGGTCCATTCCAAAGCCTTTCACAATTTTTCCTGGCAAAGTCTTGCCGTCCTGTCTGATAGGAGGAGAGCAGCTCACTGGTTGAGTTGTCTTTGGAGATGGATCTTTCTTGGTGTCAGGTGACCCATGTGCAGTCTCAAGAGGAACATCAGCCATGCCCCTCGGAAGAGATATTGAAGCATGCAAGTTAAGGGATATGAATGAAGGCAAATGCAGGAAAACCAGATGCACGGGGATTGGGCTGACTCAGTAGGACTCCTTGTTTGAGTAATAACTCCAACCATGAGAAGTCAGAACGGGGCTCCTCTTAACGTAGAAGTAACAAATGACTTACCGAAATTGAAAGGAGTACTTAAAACATTATTGTGCTGGGCAACTGGAATGATAAACAAAGACTAGAAGATGTGGTGCAGGGGAAGAAAAACAAATGCTGTCAAGTAGGAAGCCGTGTAGCCAGTCTTGCCCTGTGAGTTGTGGTGGGAATTTGGGGAGAGATAATTGTGCACTACACTGTTGAGACCAATTTGTCCACATGTGGTGAATGGGGACAGAATCAAGGGGACTGCATCAGCACAGGGGAATAATTGACTGTGGGCACATGTGACAAACAGATTTCTCAGTCTGACATATAATAAGCTAAATGTGGAACACATTATTACAAAATTACATTATTATTATACAACAGAACCAGCAAAATGCTGCTATGGTTCATAAATAAGGGTATTGCATGTAGGTTATAATAAACACCTACATCTTCATAGCATTTTATACTCTCACATGAATTTTATCATTAACAACCCTTAGATGTATGTGCTGCAATCTTTGTTTCAGTGGAAAACCTGAGGCTCAAGAAGCTAAGGGGAGGAAAAGGGAGCAGGCAGCCTCCTTCCTCTGACTTTCATCAAGCCACAGCTGTTGCTTCTGTGCCATGAGCCAGTCCTCCTGTTTTGCTACCCTGGCTAGATCCCATATAGAATTCAGGGTGGATGGGGCACCTGGGTGGCTCAGTGAGCTAAGCATCTGCCTTTGGCTCAGGACATGATCTCAGGGTCTTGAGATCAAGCCCCACGTCAGGCTCTCTGCCCAGCAGGGAACCTGCTTCTTCCTCTCTTTCTGTCTGCCTCTCTGCCTACTTGTGACCTCTCTCTTTCTGTCAAATAGATAAAATAAAAACTTAAAAAACAAACAAACAAAAAAAGAATTCAGGATGGAAACAGAGGTCAGGCATGAACTGCCCAAGCACAAGAGGCCAATCAGAAAAGCAAGACCCACCAACAACATTAAAAAGATCTGGGTTATGTCCTTCAGAGACCAGAAAGCTGAGGAGATCATGGTGAATCAGCATTTTGTGGCTGAAACACTGAATTCGAAGTACTGGCCAGGACAATATCCTAGTGGAGGATCCCAAATGAATTAATAAAGTTTTGGGGTGGTACGACTGACTTGGTGCCAGGCATTGGCTATGTACGTGACACCAGCTTTCTCATTCATTCTTCCCAACAAGTCTATGGGATCCGTACTGTTTGCTCTGAGATGTGGAAACTGAGGCCCAGAGATATTGCTGAAGTCACCAAGGTCACTGGTCTCCTGGTCAATGACAGGTGACCTTGTCACCTGGTCAATGACAGACCTGAGATTGGAACGCAGACCTGTCAGATTCCCAATCTGCCACTATTCACCATCTGCACTACAGGGTTTGGAAGAAGCATCTGAGGAAATCTGAACATTTTTCTTTGGGAGTGAAGTTAGTAAGAAGGCCCAAATTTTCTCAGGCAATATTAGTAGTTTTCATGAAGTGTAGCAATTAAAGATTGAAAGCAAAAAGATAATCCACAATCTTAAAAGAAGATTCAGGGTGTTCTGAAATTGTAACTGTGTTCTCCCGGGGAGATGGAGGTGACAGCTTGGAGCGGAATGGTGTGATTTAACGGAAAGTCTGTTTACTACAAAGTTTTAAAATAAGTTGGGTATTACTTTCGGTTAATAGCCATTAGGTGAGTTATAAATAGATTCTAGAATAAGAGAATAAAGTTACTGTTCATAATAAATTATGTTGCCTGAAATATATGAGAGCTTATGGAAACAATTCTTGATTTCTCAAGCAATTCTTTCTAAAGGAGCTACGGTTTTAGATGGTATTCCAATTAGACACAGAAGAAATCCTAAGGGTTTCCCAAGTGCTACCTTTGAACATTCCTTGGGCCTTCAACTATCATTCTGAGATGGCAGCATCTGAATTTGGGTAGATATTACCATTTTTCCACAAATTGCCCCAGATGAAAATCTAATTCAATTAAAAAGGATAAAGTCCACAGAAACCACAACATCAAATATCCCAAGCTGTCAGAGATAGCTTCTATTTTCTCTGACTTGTTTTGTTTGATCCTTGAGACAGCTAGCTCTCTGGGCGCGTTCAAACTTCTCATCCCTCCACCTCTCTCTCAACACTGACTTCCAGTTCGGCTCCTCTCCTCAGATCTTCTTAAGACCATTTTGGGGACGAGGGTTCCCAGATGTGCTCCACTGAAATACCAGACCTCCAGCTAGGCCTGTGGGGTGAATTTTCTATAGAACCCCATCCCCCACAGCACATTATTAAACAGAACACATCGTCAGAGGGAAAACTTGCATCTGGATTACTTTATTGAAGCCCAGTGGTAATACCAAGAATAATGAGAACTTAATTGATTGAGAGGGCTCCCTGAAGCAGCTAAAGAGGCTGCCCTATAGAGAACGCCTGTTTCTACCTTCACAGCCAAAGGAGGATAAATTTTCCTGGAAATTTCTAAATAGCCCTTTTGTCCTTACCACTCGTCATTAAAGTTTTAGAAATGTTGAGGTCTAACCTCACAGAGCCTAGCCATGAAATGGGAACATTTAAAAAGTCATATTAAAAAATAACATTTACATGACCTATTTTTATGTTTTCACTAGAGTGAACATTAAAATATCAGTTTGTCCAGTTCAACTCAAGGCATGTAGCCGCCTAGGAGACAATGGGTCTACAGTCCCCCCTCAGAAATGTCTCCTTCACTGTTCCTGATCTTGAGAAAGAGCTCTCCTCTTATGGTAGAGATTGCCAAGGTGGTGATGTCGCAGCCAGCAACAGCTGGGAACTCTATTTCTTGGAGAATTTGGCTCTTCCTGGAGTCAAAGGTATGGGTAGAAAATACCATGCTCTTCCTCACCTCCCTGTGCATGATTTTCTGCTTCTCTCTAGGGTCAGGGGTTCTGAATTTTCCTCCAGCACTCTCTGCTTCTTCCCCTGGTGACTGATGAAGGTTTTGGCATTTTGCCTTCTGAATTTTCTGAGAACTTGTCATGGCTCAAAACAGCGGTAACTATTTTATTTCATTTTCTAAATCATTTAGTAGGACAGTGGAATGGTTTTAATTTGATTCATCCATAACCTTATTATTTTCCAGTAGAGGTTTTTTTTTTTTTTTTTTTTTTCCATTGCCTTGTTTGGCAAGGTCCTTGATTTGCCCTTGGCTAATTCAAAGAAGAAGCAAAAGAGATGTTTACAGGTGTCCTTAATCTCAAAATTGATAATAAATTATGTAGCTGTTAAATATACTTGTTTTGCTGCCAAGGGAAAAATAAGTAAAGATGTTTGTTTCAGTGAAGAGAACTCTATATTTCTAGTCCTTTCTAAATCTTGCCGGATCTGTAGGGCATTAGCACATTGAAGAAAATGTTTAGCAGTGACTCAAGGCCTCCAGGCCCAAGATCATCCTCATCCTACTGCTTCATTTCTGCTCCTCTGGTCCAGGGCTCAGAGAAGAAGCACATTTAGTGAAAGACTGACTAATTGAAGGAAAGCCACAGAGGCTGATTGATGGAATGAAGTAAAGCTTCCTGAGATAACATAAATGACTTGAGGGGAGCTAGCTATAATCCAAGGACTTATTTTTAGTAGTTGTGTTGACCATCGCTTACCTATTCACACTTTCTGTTTGGTTTCTTCTAGGATATACCTATTCCTCCAAATTTCAGAGGCCCATGCTCTTCTCCATGTGCAGACCAGCTATGGGAATGGACTATGCCCTTTCTTTGATTCTCCCCATTGCGTTTTGCTGCCTTCTCTTCTCTCGCTTAGTTCCAAGATCTCCAGATGAAACCTCTCTGAGTGGTGTTTCAGGACTGGGCTTGGAGAAGATTAAAAACCAAGGGAGACTCTCTTCAGAATCTTCCAGCTCTTTTCTAAGTCTTCAAAGCTAGAAAATGCAGTCTTACTGGGAACATTCTACAGTTTGGTGGGAATGTAGATTTGTATCATCTTCTTGGAAAGCATTTTAAGACTGTATTATTAGGAGGCTTATTGCACTTGTACATTTTGACCAGATAATTCTAACTTTGGAAATTTATCCCAAAGAAATAATCTGCAGTGCAGCAAGAATTTTTTACATCAGGATGTCAACTTATCTGTATTGTGGTTAACTTGTTAAAACAGAACTAATAAATAATGGGTGCTGAATTAATAATTATCCAGCGGCAGGGGGATCACATGTATATCCCATAAGGATCCGTCCTGGCTGTAAGTGTGTGGCTGAGGAAAGCTCACTTTATTTGGATCCCTTGGGAATATGCTAGTGGGAGGAAAGTCTCTTAGCAAAGGGGATCCATAAGACAAAGGAGTTTAATGGTGAAGATCTGGTGGGGGTAGGTACAAGGACAGACTAGGGCTGATGATCACTGAATATAGACTAGGAGCAGAATTTGGGGTGAGAAGCCAGAACATCAAAGGGCCAAGAAGACAAGAGTAGGGAATGTGGCTGTGATGCAAGAGATGCAGAAGGATCTGAGCAACTTGGGGGAGCAGGAGCCAGTTGGCTGCACCTGAAGCCTTTGGGCTGACCCTCAGCAAGGTCACAAACAGATAAGCCAGCTCTATTGCAAAGACTGAATCCTTGCCTGGAAGCATGACTGGGACTTTGTTTTTAGCAATTGATTAAGGAATAACAAAATTTGAAAGAGTAGAAACATTTATTAACTCAGAAAATGAATCCCAGGCTTCTATCAAATTCTACTTCCTTGAAATTCCCAAATTACTCCAGCGTGCTATTTATACGGCATTTAGTGATCACTGGCTTGAGTTTTGAATAACTTGTGTTCAGTACTTAGACAACTAATTGTAAACTGAGCTTTCCTTCAACAGGATGGTTTTTTTTTTTCCTTAATTTTGTGAGACCAATCCCACAAAAGAAAAGGCAGACAATAAAATCGTGCTTCAAATGCCATCTGCAATTTTTGAGTAATTTTAAGTTGATACATTCCTGACTCCTTCTGGGTTCCAAATTGTAATTTCTCAAAATAGTTCTTAATTCCAAATATTTCTTCCTCTTGCTCTTTCTGTCATACACCATGACCACTTTTTCTCCTGAAATTTTAAGTTCTGTTATCTTAATCTTGGGTTTTTCCATATGTTTATATAGATTGCTCTTGTCTAAAACTGTAGACATTTAGATAGACACCGCATGTCATTTCTAACTCTATCCCCCATTTTAGACCAGAAGCATGAGGCTGTCATTCCGGAGCATCATGAAGGTAATTTTAATGGTAATTCACTTTTCTTCTCTGGAAACCATACCTTAATGATAAAATCCCTAAATTAATTTTCAATTAACTTTAACCTTAAAGTACTAGGTGTCAGGGGTGCCTGGGTAGCTCAGTCAGTTAAGCATCTTCCTTCAGCTCAGGTCGTGATCCCAGGGTCCTGGGATGGAGCCCCTCATCAGGCTTCTTGCTCAATGGGGAGCCTACTTCTCCCTCTCTCCTCCCTCTGCTTGCCATTCCCCCTGCTTGTGGTATCTCCTCTGTGTGAAATAAATAAATAAATAAAATCTTTTAAATAAAATAATAGGTGCCAGAGAATCTTTTTAAGGGGTTGTTGGGAAACGATGCAAACATTTGTCACCACTTCCCAAAGGAGGGAGTTAGACTAAAGAAAGGATAGCAGAGCTGACAATGTTACTATCCACCTGTGCAAAAGTGATTCAATGAGATTCAGCAGCAGGGAAGAGTAAATCTTTCCTTTGATGAGTACAACAGCCACTGTTGTTTCTGATGTGCCTAGCTGTCGAGACGTTGAAGGATGACTTCATTACCTGTGACTCACATGGAATGCACCCTCTCTGTCCAACACTTATTTTCCAGTAAGATTGCAACTTCCAGATTCTTGACAGTGACCAAAACCAAATGCGGTCATAGAACCATGTACCAGGCATCAGAATGTTTATGCTCTCTTTTTAGAAAAAGTTGCTCTGGGCCCAAAATTTTGACTTTGATCAAGAATGGTGGCAAGTTTTAGAAAAAAAAAAATGGAGTTGTGAAATCAAGGAATTTTCAATGGGAAGAAATCATGAAATGACAGCAACAAAATGGCATCAACTAGTGATCCTGATACGGAGGCAAGGATTCTTCTCTCTGAGGAAAGATAGGCACAGAAATATTAAAGCCATGCTTTTCCTAGGGCACTGTTATTTCCCTGCCAGCCCCAAACAATAAAGTAGTCAGTCGGCCCAGGGGTCATGGAAGAGCTGACTCAACTATCAGATGATTTACTGTAATAAAAATCTCAGTAAATCTCAGACTTGGGCGGTCCTTGGTAATTTACAGAGAACTTTTATGCACTTTATCTCACTTGATGCTGATAATGGTCCCTGCGATGGGCAAGGCTGATGTTATTACTCTGACCAGGTTTAGTTCAGTACCTGCTGCATACATAGTTACTATTTAATAACAACTTATACAATTGAAGTTGTTGAATCTCCATTTTTTCACATTAAGAAAGAGTGTTTAATGGTTTCCCCAAACTCAGCCATACCAGGTGAAACTGCTAGAACCTAAAGCTGTATGTCATGCAGTGTGCCCGGTGGTCTTGCCATTGGTATGTGGAAAAACACTGCTTTTCCCCAAATAACTGAGACCAAAGAAAGCAAGCTAGAGTCACTGTGCTGCGAAAATTTAAACATCCTTGAGAATAGGCTGAAGTATAATTAGCTACATATAAAAGAGAAAAATAAGAGGGAGCGGGAAAGAGCAGAAAGATGATAAAAGCATTGGGTGTGGATCAGAATATATTTAAAGCAAACACAATAAAAAGTTATCCTGCAATCAGTAAACAGCAATATAATTAGAATTTTTTCCCTATTTACTTCCTTTAACATGCAATGGAGGGAAATGAAAAAAAAAAAGAAGTCAAGGACTCAATCAAACAGATGGTTCTGGAGTTCTTATTTTCCTCTTGATGTTGTTTACGAGAAGAAGAGACTCCTCTAACGAAACGTGACTCACAGATTCTGGTGAGACCAGCAGTTCTCTATGGGAAGGAGAGAGGAAAACAGCAGGAAGAGAATCAGATCATAAGCTTTTATTATGCACATTATTATGCCTCATTAATTAACCCAATCACTGTCCTGGTGACGTCCTGGGCTCACTTCACAGGAAAAAATTAGTCTGGATTGCCAAGTTAAATAGACAATTACAGGAAGATCGAATTATGCCTACATTGCGTTCTGTCAGGGCACCAAGCCAAAGTCCTGTCAAATTCATAAGACTGGAATATCCTCACTAAAAACAGCCCCGAAGAACCCACGTCACAAGCAGTTTGACGTCTACACAGAGGATGTATTGATCTTGCCTGGGCTTCCTTTCTCAGAATCACATAATAGACCAAGAGAGAGAGCTTTCTGAGCACCTTACTCTCCACCACACACCAGCTGGTTCCATCCTTTGTTATGTCCAATAAACTAAATGTGAGGGGGGAAACACCCCCCACCTAGTGAGCTCCTGTCCCCCCATCCTGGCTGGCAGCTGTCTGAGCCCTGTAGGGACAGCTTGGACATTTGAAGAGAACAATGGGAACTTCTCATGTAGGTTTTCCATAGTGGAACCCTTGTTCTGTCCATGAATTTTGAAGGAACGCCTTCCATGGGAGAAAGGCTGCAGTGGTATAAAGCACACACCAGATTTTTGGAGCCACCATCTTGGAACGTCTGAACTCCCCAGCACCAGAGTGAGAGTTATCAGTGGTCCCGGGCTCACAAAGGAGAGCAAAATGTGCTTTGCAACCACTAAAGAGTGAGAAGATTAAGACTATATGCTTGTCTGCCTGGATGCAACCTGGGAAGAAAGCTGCTCCCTGATTCCCATCACAGGGCACTCCTCCCTTGTAATCAGAGAGGTCTAAACATTTTCCACATTCCTTCCCTAGTAGGCAGAAAGGCCCTAGTATTGAGTATACACTTGAGGAAGTTTTGCCATCTTTACTCTGGGGAGCAAAATTTCTGATTCTGTTCTTATGACCATGTATGTATTGAATGGATCTTCACTATGGATTAATTAGGTCACAAGATACTTTCTTGGCTCTGAATAGTCTGCTTTCTCAAAGGTCTTCCAAAACAGCTAGCCTTGCAGATTGAAACCTTAATGTTGCTGCTCCCCCCAGGTTCTCTGCTCGGTCCTTTTCTCTTATTTCTTTTTGCACTTTCTCTGGATGACTTCCTGTATTTTCGTTGCCTTGACTACTGCTTGTTGATGAGCTCCAAGTGTGATTTTACCACCCCAGACCTTTCCCTCTGTTTCTAAGATGCATTTACACTATTTACTCTGGACTTCAAAGAGTATCAGAAAACTAACTTCTTCTAAACTTAATTTCCCCCCACAAAAAGCCTGCCCCTTACATGTGCTCCTCTTTCCAGAGCCTGGTGCTTTACCTCTCTCGAGTCTGATCATTTCTTTTCATCCAGATCACTGTCATCTGTCTTGCGGAGTAGAGCTCACCAAAGTGAACTCACCAACAACACACATCTGACTGTGCCTCTGCCCCAAATCCTCAGGGAGGGCCAGGGCCCTTCGCAGAGTGTACACCGTTCTCGGTGGTTGGACTCTTATGAACTCTGCAGCGTGAGCTAGTATTTCACTCAGGATTAGAATCTCACCTGTTAGCCATTCTGAATTTCTTGCGGTTGCCAATCATATCATGTTACCTCTCACCTATGGGCTTTCATTTTACGGTAATCACGGCCCATGCCTCCTCTGCCTTCTGGAATCACCTTTTGTTTTTGACTCAGATATCTCCTAGCGACTTTTCAAAACTCCACTCAGGCGCTCCTTCCCCTGGGCCATTGCTGTCCCTCTGGGGCTATCATTGATTCCTTCCCTTCCTGCCCATGTATACTTTCAAGAGATGGAGCTGCTTTCCTTCCCTCTTACGATTCTCTATGAAGCAGAAGTGACTAAGACTTCTCAGCCCAAATTTACAGAGGACCAGCAGCCATCACATTCCCCCTCTGAGAAAGCCAGTTGACATGTAAGCACAGCCCCCTCAAGACTATCATCTTGTATGGAATCCCAGTCTGGCTCATGGAAAGGCCACAAAAGACAAGGAACCCAAACAACAATGGGAACTCAGGCATCAGGCAAATGACTCCTGTCAAATTGTCTCAGCCCTCTCCCACTGGTCAAGTCATTCATTGGATATTCAGACACTGTGGAGCAGAGACAAGCCGTGCCTGCTGTGTTCTGTCTGAATTCTTGTTCCAGAGAATTAGAAGCAAAAAATGGCTGTTCTTTTCTCTTTTCCAACGAGGTTGAAGACGGGGTTGTTTTCCAACCTTGTTACCAGCAATTTGGTCACATTCATGTCATTTACCTTCATGAGTTCTTCCTAAGAGTAAGACATGGGGGAATGGTTGCTGTCTTGGTGTGTTTTCATTTTTGAGGTTCTAATCTGGGAGGTAGAGGGACATGGGGAATAAGAAAGGATAACAGAATTTGATAAGTCATCTACAAAGATGAAAAGCCCAGAGAACTCACATTAGCCACTAAGGGCTATTGAAATGAGCAGTGTGTCTACGGTTCTCCTTTGACTGATCCAATGGGATCAAAGAACATAGAAGAACAGGGAAGAATTTTAGCTGTCAGGTTACACAAACTCTGAACCCAAATACTGGTTGCAGAGAATGCATTCTTTTTCCAGACTGCACTTCTCTCCGCCGCATCCTCCGCTCTCCCCCATCAAGTAAAAGAAGCAAAGTCTGTTGGGCTGGTAACCGGCAGGAACATTTGGTTCCCTCTTTTCATGGCATCTGCATTCCCATAGTCAAGTGGCCCACATTTTGAGTCATTTCCCTTGTAAAATGTTGGTTAAAAAACCCTTCACAAATGGTTGAGATGTCAAGAAATATATTCCACAGAATTACATGGATTTTGATCTCTGGTCTTTTGTGGCATGGAAAATGAATTTCATTGATTTCTGCTGTCATC
This sequence comes from Mustela nigripes, assembly GCF_022355385.1. Taxonomy (NCBI): domain Eukaryota; kingdom Metazoa; phylum Chordata; class Mammalia; order Carnivora; family Mustelidae; genus Mustela; species Mustela nigripes. The sequence continues at coordinate 56,809,425 of NC_081566.1, forward strand.
TTTATTTATTCACTTCTTTTCCTGCTGAACTTGGGTTTAATCTGCTCTTCTGTGTGGTTATGTTCAAGGTGAAAGCTGAGATCATTGATGTGAGACACTTTTCTCTTTCTTTCTTTCTTTCTTTCTTTCTTTCTTTCAAGAGCAAAATATGTTTTATTATCAAATTCACAGTACGTTAGAATGCGATGTGCACTCCAAGCAATCCATGAAAGAAATGGCAAAGACAAAAGAAATCTCACACTCTTCTATTGCCGAACAGTTAGGACACATTACACCTGTTTTCCCAAGATAAACAATAGTCCTCAAGGAAGACTATAGCATCATTTGTCACAGAGTTCACCCTAAATTCGCCTGGTAATTTGGGCAACCATCTATATTTGCTAACTGCCTTATCCAAAGCAAAAATAAATTTCTCCTATGTTCATAAAGCAGTAGATTTGCAACTTGGAGCCAGGAACAACCTGACCTTATGCTACTACCTCTCCACAGAAATGGGGCAAAGGGTGCTGTCTTCCTTGATGTTTACATTTCAAAATGATGACTCCTACGTCCTTAAGAAAGACATTGTTAGGTTGTAAAGCTGGTCAGAAGCTTATTTAGCTTGTGAAAAGTTTTACATACATCTCAAAGGAGCAGAAACGAATTCACAACTGCAGGTTTTCTAAAATAAATGCTTCAGGAAAAGAGGAGAATTTCTTTCCCTTTTTGAGCCGGGGAGAATTAAATATTTTTAATTCAGATTTGTTCTTACAGGACTCTCCACTCAAAATGGCCTATAAATGTATTTTACTGAACAAAAGCTGTATTATGGCGGCATAATCATAGGAGGCAAAGGTGCCTAGAGACAATTGTAGTTGTAGTTTAAATTCCATTTTTTTCTGTTAATAGATTACAAGTACATTAACAAGTTTCCAATATCTCTAGAAGTTTTTTTTTTTTTTTGTGTATTTTCCAGAATACAGAGATAGGCTTTACAGTAATAGGTTTTAAAACTGCGAAACCTTTACAAACCAGCAAAGTCAATAGCTTTTATTTTTCTGGCCTGAGATAAATTAACACATCTAATTAGTGTCAAAACTTGAAACTACACTTGAGTCTTTTAATAATCAGTCCACTTTTCACTACACCTTTCTCCCTCTTATTTTACTTGTGTATGAGTACAGTTTCATATAAAGTAGGATATTTATGGTGATAAGCCCAAACCTTCTTAGGCTTATTATATACAAAATAATAGTTTCTAGGTGTTCCAAAAGGAATTTCTCTTTCTGAAACTGTTTAGCCTACATTCCTGACTGCATGGGAAATTATTTTATTGGGAAAATAAATTAGAAATAATACATTGATTGCAATTGTTAAATTGCTATCTGATGCCTTGAAAAGTTACAATGTTTGCCTGATTATTTAGGAGAATTTATAATACAGTACAAGGCAGCGGAAGTACACATTGTTTCAAGTAAAATATAACTTTCTTGTAGCTTGTGTACAAGTAAATACCAAGTTTTAAGTTTGAAGCTTTTGGCCATAATTATACTACAGTTTTCTTTCTGAGTTGTTTATCTGATTTCTTTTGCATTGCCTAAATTTTGGTAAGATACAAAAAGCTGCGGTTTGGGGTATGAGATAACACCGACAAGCCTCCTGGGAACAGATGGAACCTTTCTTGCCACTGTCATTACTTTAGCTCCTGACCGTTGCTGTATTTTACATTTGTGATATGATACATATAAAATTCTAATCCTGGATTACTCCCTTTTGTAATATCTCTCCACTGGATTAAAATTTCCCCACCCATCATCTTCTGAATGTGGCAACATTTCATTTATGTCAAAAATAATTTAATGATTTCACTACTAGTACGGCATTTAAGCACTCTTGATTATAAAGCCTTGAAACCTAAATGGCTATCACTTAAGGGCTTATCTTGCTCTGTAATTTTGATTGTCAGCAGAAAGAAAAAAAATGATTTGTATTTCTTTATTTCACATGTTGATACTTTAAATTTAGTAAGATGACACTTCTTTTCTAATAACAGTATTAAATGCTCTAAATTCCCTCTCTAAATACAGCTTCCTTGGCATCCCATGCATTTTAATGTGTTACGCTTTCATTTTCATTCAGTTCAAGTTTTCTATTTCTCCTCTTGATTACTTCTTTGCCCTATGGGTTATTACAAGTCTGTTACGTAATTTCCAAATATTTAGAGATGTTTCCATCTATCTTTCTGTTACTGATTTATAATTTAATTCCATTGCAGTTACAGAACATGTTTTGTATGATTTAAATCCTTTTAATTTATTAAGACTTGCATTATGGCACAAAATATGGCCTATCATAGTACATGTTTCATGCGCACTTGAAAAGAATTTTTATTCTGTTTTTGCTGGATGAGACATTCTGTGAATGTCAGGTCAACTTGATTAATAACTTTCACAAGTTTACTGCATCCTTATGGATTTTCTATTTATGCCATAAGTTATTGAGAGAGGACTGTTGGGATATCTACTATAATTGTGGATTCATCTATTCTTTCAATTCTGCTATTTTTATCAAATTTTGCCTCATGGATTTTAAGGTTCTGTGTATAAACATTTGGGAATGTTACATCCTCTTGATGAATTGTCCTTTATTAATGAAAACAGAACCTTTTATTCGTAGTAATAGTTTTTGCTCTGAAATCTACTTTGTCAACTATTAATTTAGTGACTCCAGCTTCCTTTTGACTTTCCTTTCTTTTAACCTATTTGTGTCTTTATATTTAGAGCAGATTTCTTATAAACAGCATAGTGTTGGATCTTGCTTTTCATATTTTAACTGACAATCTCTGGCTTTTAATTAAAATATTTAGGTAATTTGCATTTAGAGTGATTAAAGTTGAGTTGAAATCTGCTGTCTTCCTAGTTGTTTTCTACGTGTCTCATCTGTTTATTATGTTTTCTTATTTGGGGCCTTCTTTGGTATTGAGTATATTTTTATTACAATGTATTTTATCATATTACATTTTATACTTTATCTTATATATACTACAGTGTATTTCCTTTAAATGGTTGATTATCTTTAAAGTTTTTTCTTAGGGGTGCCTGGGTGGCTCAGTAGGTTAAGCTTCTGCTTTCAGCTCAGGTCATGATCACAAAGTCCTGGGATTGAGTCTGCGTGGGGCTCTGCTCAGTGGGGAGTCTGCTTCTCCCTTTCCCTTCCACTCCCTCTGATTGTGCTCTCTCTCTGACAAATAAATAAAATCTTTAAAAAAAAACTTTTATCTTAAATCACAAGAAAAATGTATAATTTCCATTCCCAGTGCTCTTCATCCTTTGAGGATACACATAGACCCATTTGGTATCTCCCCCAGCCCCCCACAAGGACATCCTGTTAAAATGTCTTGTACTAACAGCCTGCCAGTGATGAATTCTTTTTTTATATGTCTGCAAGAACCTTTATTTTGTTTTAGTTTTCAAAAGATCTCTTTGTTGGACACAGAATTCAAATTTGTTAGGTATTTTTTTCTTTCCATGTTTTAAAGATGTTCCACATTTCTCTTGCTTACATTGTTTCTCACGCCATCCTTAGCTTTATTCCTCTGTACATTTTATACACACACACACACACACACACATATATGTTTTTATTGCTCTGGATATTTTAAAGATGTTCTTTACCACTGATTTGGAGCATTTTGATTATGATGTGCCTTGGTTTAGTTTTCTCCATGTTTCTTTTGCCTGGGGCTCACTGAACTTTGTGCATCAGTGGGTATATAATTTTCATCAAGTTTGAAAAAAATTCAACCGTTAGTTGTTTCTTCAAATATTTGTTTCTTTTCCCTCCCACACTCCCCTCCTCCAGGGACTCGAATTTATTAGGCCATTTGAAGTTGTCTTTTTGCTCACTGATGCTCTTCTCATTAACATTTTTTTCCTCTCTTTTCATGTTGGATAATTTCTGTTGATGAGTACCTTCGTGTTCACTAACCCATTGCTTCTGCCCTGTCTTGTATGTTGTGAATTCCATCTCCAATATTGTTGTTTTCATCTCTGGAAAAAAAAACAAAACAAAACACAACTATTCACGTTTTTGCCTAAGATTCGAGCATGTGGAATGTAGTAATTTCTATTTTAATTTTCTGTCTACTAATTCCATCTATTCTATTTTCTTTTCCATTTCCAGATCAGTTTCAGGTAGCTGATTTTTCTCCTTATTATGGATCACATTTTCCTGCTTCTTAGGATGCCCTGTAATTTTTTTTTTTTTCAGATATATTCATCACAAATTTGGTCTTACTGGGTACTGGATATTTTTGTATCACTACAGATATTTTCGACCTCTGTTCGCTTATGTAGATAAGAAACTTGCAAGCGGTGTCACCCTTTTGGATCTTGCTTTTAAGCCTGGTTAGCCGAGAAAGATGAATTTTCAGTTCGGGGACAATTTTATACTATTCTTGAGGAAAGTCATTCTGGGTATTATCTCCCATGGCCTAGGGATTGTGAGGTTTCCTACTCTGGCTGGAGGGAGCATAATCCACTCCTACCCCTGTGTTATCTCCAGGATGGTTCACTGGAATCCTGAGTGGTCCACATACCACAGGTATTTTCCTGTCACATTTATACTGAGCGGTACTCACCTGAAGACTTGTGGGGACTCTCTCTCTGCCCAGTGCTCTCCTTTATGGTACTTGGCCTGTGAACTCCAGTTGCTTTGTTCTCCCTGGATTTACAGGTTCAATATCCTTAGTGTAACCACTGGGTCTGCCTAGGCTTCCAACTCCTGGGGCCACAGCCAGGAAATCCTATCCATCCAGTAATCACAGGTAATCATAGGACTCACCTCTTCTGTTTAGCATTTCTTAGAGATCATTGTCCTTTTTTTGCCAATGTCTGAGGACTGAATGCTGTTATTTTATATATTTTGCCATTAATTAACTTTTTTGGTTAGGCTTTTATCAAGTGGAAGGATAAATCCAATCCCTATTATTCCATTTGAGAAACAGAAATCCGCTGGAAAGTGGATGTGAGTAATCACTTGGTAGGTGCTGGTCACCCAGGATACGGACTGAATTGAATGCACCCCAAAACACATGATTTGTTTTGCTTTCTCTTCTCATCCTCTTAGTTGTACCATCTGGTTTGCTCATTGCCTTCCTCCATCTTGTTCCAGACATTTTGTAACATCAATCTTGCTCCTCTGAGCTAGAAAAAGACCTCTTTGGAGCATTCAAACTCCCCATAGATTCAGGAATTGGTGATGCTCCCTAGAGCTTATTAATTCAGCAGTTTAAATGAACCAATGATACATAAATGGAAACATCTGTCATCTATCCATCTATTTATCCCCAAACATATGTGTCAGTTGGCCTACTTGTCAATGTAACACACAGAACATAAAATATTTGGTATATTGTCTCTCTGATTGGCAGGGTCAGCTAGTAGTGATATCTGTCAGCCACAATAGGTTTAATTGCTAGTCTTCTTCTGAGCATTTCTTCTGAGAACCTTTCTTGTGATCTAGATTTTCTTTTTCAAGAGTGTTGTGTCCTGCTGGGTAGCTAGATTAAGGAAAGTTATTTACAAGGCTGCTGTAAAGGTGCAGGTGAACGGGATGCTGCTATTTCACAGCATCCTTTTGTCAAGCACACTTGTAAAAGCCATTACGGTGCCTGTCACATACTGGGGGGAAGAGGTAATGTCAGAGAGATGATGAAGATGCTGTCTGGAGCAGGGCACCTCCAATAACCCAAAAACATCTGTCACCAATATTTCTCCTTCTCTTGGCACCTACAGCTTTCTTTCTCTTTGTGTGTATTTCCTGTACACATTGTTGCACTTTTTTTCTCACCTCCTTAAAATATAGGCATTCTGCAATAGGATTAAGGCATGTCTAAGTGTGCTGCTAGATGATTTAAATCCTTGGCCTTACCATCTGATCCCACTTTCTAGCAAAGACAATCAAGCCATATAACTTCTCATATCACTTCCAAAGCCTCACCTTCATCTCTCCCTTCTGGAATGCTCTCCTCCTTCACTGTTTTGATATTATGACCCTACAAACTCCCGGATTTCTTCCTAAATTCTGTATCTTACACTGCTTATTATTTGAAATACAAAGAAAACTAGCTGATACAGAATCACATTATAGCTGATTTTCAGTAGCCAAAGCAAAGCCTTTAATGTGATGATCAACCTCATTCAAAGAACTCTGCATTCATAGTCATCTTACATTTTAAGATAAGAAAAGTCACAGGATAAAGAAGGGGAAAAGAGGCAATAAAATAGCTCAGGGAAAATTTTTTTCTTTAAAAATAAAAATCTGTTTTATTTGGAAGCAGTCAAATTTTATGTATTTTTTATTCAATTTTATTTATTTAGCCTTAAATTCCAGGAAATTTTCTATTTTGAGCTCCCAAGTCACAGGAATTACTTGAAAACTGTCATGAAGTGGTTTTCCTGGGAGTGACATGCCGAAGGCAGAGAGTAGATCCAAATGTTCGACCTCAGTCTTTTTGCTTCACCCTTAAGTCTTGTACGCCTGTGGTATTTGTGTCAAAATACCTGGAGACTGCTGTGAGATGAAGAGAGAGAATCTTCTCTCAGGTGCAAGCAGGAGTTATAGTATATGCTAGCATGAGAGTGATCCACATCTTCCCATGTCTGTCTTCCGTGCACCCAACTCTGCATCGGGAGATAGATCAGCTGTCTGTCAGCCTCTTCTTGCACTTGGACTTTTAATCCTAGTAGAGTCTGTCCTGGCGAATAGACTCCATTTCTCCTGGACAGGACTTGGGAGTCAGTCAGTCAGAAAACAATGGAAGGGAAAGGTTAGTAGATGGGGTGAAGAGTAAATCTAAAATCAGCTTAAATCCTGTCTTCAACACTTTCCAGCTGTGTAGCAGAGAATGTCAACAAAAAGACTTGTCTCCTACCCACCGCCACCATGTTGGCTTTTATGTGGAGGAAATTCATGATAGTTTACGGAAACAGCCACACATTTGTTCCCCTCCCTGTGAGTATGCCTCTTGCCATGTAACTTGGAATGCTCTTCTACTCTGACTTGGACATGACCATATGCTTGCTTTGGATAATGAGATATGAGCAAACGTGGTGCTGAGGCTAGAAAAACACCTCCATGTTGGACCTGTTTTCTTCTGCAGCTCTTGGGAGTGATTTGATGCTGTGGAAAAGAAAGGCACTTCACAAAAGAGCTGGTGACAGGGATTGCCATTGTTATAAACTTCCTAGTTCGCAAGAGGATAGCAATGTCTTAAATGCCATTTAGAGAGAGAGAGAAAGGACAGAACTCATATTAATATTTCTTCCCCAGGTTTGATAAATGCATTGTGCCGAAGTTAATCTTTCTTATGAAAATTCTTACAGTTGACTTTAAGTTCCTAGCTATGAGTTCTGACAGTGATTGACTTGCAACTTGATGTGGCAGAAGAAATTAAATCTCCATCTGTCTTAATTCCATTCACTTTGTGGTACTCTTCAGCAATACAGGCCCATAATTCCTTCTCTAAAACACTTGGGGCTGAATGTGTTTCTGAACTCAGAGTTATTCAAACTATACTAAATATCACGTACTACTTTAAATAGTCTTCAGAACCACCCCATAATCTAAAGTTCATATTTTTGTAACAAAATACATGAATATTCATATTCAGTATGAAATATAAAAATTATAAATCATATCAGTCAGTTGAGGTAAATATCTGTCACCAAATGCTTCTTGAATTTTGAATATGTGGATGAAGGATCATGAATCAGTATACAGCTTGGGGTTCTAAAAATAAAATTTTCCCTAGGATACTGCTCTAGAGCTGGAGAGAGTTTGTTTTCCAAATTTGGTAGGCGTCGGATCAGTGCTAGATAATCATGTACGTTCTGTTCACTCTTGAGACTCTTAAAAAAGTAAGGCATGTCAGATACTCAGAGTTAAACTATTGTACAGTCCTGAGCCTGACTGAGCTGCAGTTAGTCATTCTGGTGACATACTGCTCAGGCTACCTTAGTCACCGGAACCTTATGCTACTTAGGGAGTCAGAACCCTTCTGACTGAGACTGAAGATGTTGTGGGGAACTTAAACTTCCTATGACTGTTGACTCATATTTCATTTCTTTTACGGATTCTAGGTGTTGAGATCTAATCTCCAAATTCTTATTTCTCCCTGGATTTGTATGTGGAAGAGAGATTATAGTTTGAATTTCATTCTCTCAGTCTTGAATGTGTTTGGATGTTAGCTTGAAAATAATCTAGTTATAAAACATTAGTGTCTCTCTGGGAAGGTTATCATGGGAGAAGTTTTGGGTTCAACTTTGGTTTTTTTTTTTTTTTTTTTTTTATTTACCGTGTTATTCAACATTTTAGTGTTTGGATATCTTAATGTTTTCAATTAACCTCATTGCCAAACTTTTGTTATGCTGTGTTGGTATGGAGTTGACTACAGTTGATTGGTCTGCATAGTATTCTGACCTATTTCATAATCTCAGAACAAAATCGAAACTCTCCACCAGTAAAGTCAGGAAGATACCCTGTGGAACTGGGGACACACACGCTGATCGTTATAGAATTGTCACACCTCTTGGAGAAACCATTCTTAATGGTTAAGTCTAACATATTAAGAGAACAAAATCTAGAAAATATTGGAGGGGAACACGTTTTCTCAAAGGCTTTTATTTCCTCCATGTGGAAGGAGATTAATCACGAACACTCTGGCCTGGCTCTGTCCCCTTTACTCACTTTACCCCAAGAAAGATGTAGAAATATATCAGATTGGTAAATTTGAAAAGAATAACCTAGGTAGTCTCAACCCTGTCATTCACTTCACCCTGTTGGGCATGATTTGTTTACAGAACACAGGTGAACTGGACTTCCTCAATCCAGCACTGCCATGACTTGGGTAAGCTTCTCCAGTTCTGGAGTTCAGTACCACTATCTTTTTCTTTAGGCTACTTTTTATACTCAGGGTTAATGAGTTAAAAAAAAAAAAAAAGTGATGTTTCAATTCTGTCTAGCTTATTCTTGACTTATTTCTAAATTAATTCAGAACCCACAACTAGATTGAGAAGAACAATGTTATCCATTGGGTGCCCTCACAAATTTCAAATTTCAATATTGTATAAGTAACTTAGTCTCTCTGTGCATATATCCTTGTCTCTGAAGTGAGGATTTGTGACAATGATTATGTTAGTTGATTATGTTAAGTGCTTATAATTTGTCTCACATGTAGCAAAGACTCGGTATTTGCTATTATTATTATTATTGCCATCGAATTTGTGTCTAATATTGTATGGAGCATTTAGCAATGTCATAGAAATGACATTTTAATGCCTAAGATGAAGATGCATGCCCAGACCCCAAGAAGTCTGTTGTCTGTCCAAGAAGACAAATTATGAAGAATGTATAAGACACCTGTAATCATGTGTTAGACTTGCATACTCAAGGCTATGAAATGTAAGCAGGACATTAGGATAAATGGGAAACACTCTCACAGCTCTTTGCTTCTACTTCTTTGATTTTACAGAGTTTGCTTAAATCCGTATTATTGCTGACTTTCTACATACTTCTTCTACCAGACTAAAAACTGTTTAAGAGCAGAGATTGATAAATAATAATTCATTTCTGTATCTTCCACACCATCCAGGATGCGTGCGTGTGCGCGCACACACACACACACACACACACACACCTTGAATAATAATTGTTTTAAAGGAAAAGGGGAAAGAATGAATGAGAGAAAGAAGAAAGGAAAAAAGGAAAGATCTATTTGGGACTGGCCTGGATAAAAGGCTGAGCTAGGGATGCACGCAGAGGCCAATTTTGTAAGGCAAAATGGGCACATGCCATGGAAGGAAGAATGGGGTTGTGGTGCAATGCTCATAGACTACCTAGGTTCTATATGTAAGATCAAGGTTCAATATAACAAGAAACCTGGTTCTCAGAGGCTCAAGGCCTGGGTGGCTCCAAGTCTCCTCATAGAAGGAAGCTGATACAACTGAGTGGCTCCAGAGCAGACTGAGAGATACAGGATAACTACCGATTTTGCAAAATGTTTATTTGGGTAAAAGAAGGAACTAATGAATAAATCATTTTAAATCTCTCTGAAGAAAACCACTAGCTAAACTGTAGGGATCTATTTTTAGATAAAAGTTGAGACTCCACAGTGTTATTGTCCATTGCTATCTAGTAATGTTTTATACTTGGCACAGGGACAATGCACACATTTTCTTTAAAGCAGTATTAGAGTTCCCATATACCTCTTAGAATATACAGGACTTCCTCTGAAAGGTGGCCTGCTGATTTTGACTAACAACCCAGCTAATGAATATCACAATGATACTACTAACCAAATTTTTTTTTTCCCCTCTAGAAAAGAAACCTCTCTTTTGCAGCTAAATGCTTTCCCTTAGCTCATGACCAAGTGGCTTGGTGGACAGGCCAGCACAAAGCCAATGTAATGGCTCTTATGGGCAACTCCGCGGGGCCTCCCTGTCTCCATGGGCAATAACAGTGCTGGCATGCATCCAAAAATGGCATGTCAACAACAGTCTTTGTTTTAGGTTACTCTGCCATCAGTGGGTAATATTTCCTGGTGCATTAGAAAAGGATTACATCTTGATGCACAGGCTTCCTTCTCCTTTTGATAACCTTCCCAATTTGTCATAAACTGTTGGTCATTAAATAAGCATATCTTTTAATCATGACTGGTCTGGGAACAGTTTACACTAGCAATCCTAAGAAAAACCCACCACTCTTTCCTCAGTTAGGTTCCTTTGAGCAGAACTGTATTATGTTGGCTTTGTTGTATTTCCTGCTTTGGGCCAATAATGGAGCTTTAGTGGTCCTTGCTTGTTTTTGGGAAGGATGACATATTTCCTGCCGCTCTTTCTACAAGCAGACAGCTGTGGAAACATCATAATAATGAACCAAACATCTTGTGGACAGCCAAGGCAGCCCCTAAACATTCGCTGTCCTTTTGTTCCTTGCTCTGGGAAATTTCTGCTGACATAACCTGGGAAATCAAGTAACATTTCTCATTCAAAGTCTGTGCCCCATGAATCAACCACAGCCTTTCCCCTTTCTCAGCTTATGTGGAAGGTAGCTCTTGGAGTATTGTTCGCTTTGTTGATTATCTAGGCACACTAGCCATTTGGGGGTGCAGTGATTTTATTACAACGAGAGAGTCTTGAGGACAGATGATGTACATAGATTAGGTAAATTTCAGACATAATTCTATGTCACTTAATTCAGTTGGATACAAGTAAAGCTATCGATTGTGTTTGTGAATTATTTTTCTATCTTAATTCTCAGTGGAAACAGCTGCATATTTAGGAAGCATAACCATATGTTTAGTACTTTACTTTATTTTTTAGAATAAACTGGGGCCTATCCAAATAAGTTACATTTTCTTTTTTTTTTTCTTTGTATTGGAAAACGAAATAAGGAAACAGGAAACCAGACAAAGCAGGTGTAAGGGTTAATGAGTTATAAGATGAATGAACATCCTTATAACCCTTACTCAGGTCAAGAAATAAAATTTGCTGCCACCTCAGAAGCCATCCTAATCCCACACACACATGTCATTAAACCTACAAGTTTTCTCCTTATACCATACTTTTCTTTACAATTTATCTGCAGAGTAAAGCATACATACGTGACCTGGATATTTGTCTCACAATCTATTTTTGGCGATTGCCAATACAAGGCCCAGGTTAGCATGTTCTTCTACCCATGGTATTTGCTGCACAGTGGATCTGATGAGACAATCGTGATCACATGCAGGTTCTATTCATCTGGTCGGACTGTAGGCGATGGTGCGTGATTACAATGGAAGGCATTGGATGGGTGGTTGTCTCACTTTTGGGAGGTGAGCCGTCATTGATGCTTCATGACTAGTTCCTTTGATATGTTGAGGGATTACCTGTCCTGTCATTCTTAATTTAACATTTATTAGATAAGAAACTTTTATAAAAGAAACTCCTCCCTCATCTACTCTTTGGTGACCTACTAGAACATTTTACACTGAAAAGGCTGGGCAAATGGTTCGTGTTTTAATAACAGCATGAAGTTATGGATTTAAACATACCTAATAGGTGTTAAGCCACTGCAATCATTATCATTCTTGAAGCCCAAAATGTTCTTTGGACAATGTGAACCTCTCTAAATTGATTCCTGAACCTTTTCATAGCTTTCTCAATATTAAGTCAGATACTTTTGTATGGTTCCTCTGTATTCTTTTAGTAGACCAATGTGTTTCAAGATTACAATATGATCAATAAAGATGTTCACTCTATTTGTTTGGTTGTTGTTTCTAAACTTCGTAAATAGACAGAGCCAAGAAATAAATTCTCTTTTTCTCTAGTGTGTACACACATAAACACACATCACAAGTTCATACTGATATGCTAATACCTCTGATTCAAAATCAGGATGACCTGGTTTTTACCCAACAGCTTCTGTATTATTTCTGCAGCTCCATTCTTCTATTTTAGGAGGTCATACACCTTTAAAGTAAGAGATCAGACGGTAATGATTTTATTCTGCAGGTCCTATGGTCTCCATTGCAATTACTCAGTTCTGCCCTTGTGGCACAAAAGGAGCCATAAACAACATGTAAAGTGATGGGTATGGCTTGAATAGAATAAGAAGTCATTTACACCAGTAAAGGTAGGAGGCCCATGAGTCATAACTGTCGACCCCTACTCCACATTGGAAGTCCTGGCTTGCAAGGACATAGGTAAAATCAAGATTAGAATATTTCACCACTGTTCATTTACTTATTTCACATTCAAAAGTCTTGGAATAATGTAATATTACTACCACCTGTACACTTGCTAAGAAGAATTAAAAATAGGTTTTTCAAAGGTACTACTGATTCTCTCTCCCTTGTTTAGAGTTACAGTCTGTCTACATCATCTGTGCCTATAACCCTTCATTCTGTTAACCCTTAATCTTATTCTGCAAGTGTCTACACATTAAATTCTCTTCTCCAGTGTGTGTGTCTCTAGTCTTCTGGTTGTCTGAGGCTCATTTGTTGCTAAGGTCTTTAGGGAGGATCTACCAGGAGCAATATTTCGTGAGTTCATTCAGATTGATGATAATTTGTTATCTTCTGTTCACATATCTATGCTTCTGTTCACATTTTCTTCTCTTCAGTATCTGAAACATGTGACTCTGTTTTCTCCACTGTGGTCAAATAGCCTGTTGATGAACTATTTTCTTTCCCTTGGAAGGCTCGTGCTTATTTTTGCCTAAATGCTTATCTCAGTTTGGGTAAGATGCCCACACAGCTGTGACAGTGAGCTCAAAAGATGTTTTGAGGGAATGTTTTGAGGGAATGTCTGAGGGAATGTTTTCAGGATTAACACCAGTTGGAAGAAGAGGGTAGAGAGGGAAGCTGGGCTGTAGTGGTCACAACCGGCAAGGAGTTCTGTGCCTGGAAGTTGTCTCAAGCTGGGGAAAGGAAACAAGAATTTTTAATCCCAGAGTTGTCCAAGGTATATGGGATGTCTCAGAGAGGGTCTGGGACCTTGGGTACGGTGGCTTTCCTCAGCCAAGTAACTTGCTGAAGAAGTAGCTAAGAATGAAATCTGTCAAACAACAAATCTCTAGCAGTTAGGAATATTTTTCAAAATAAAATAAAATAAAATCTTTAGGCTCAGTAATTTTTCTAAAACTTGTCTAGATATTGGTCATTCACTCTTTTGCTCTTTCACTTTGTTGTTTCAGTCTATTCTTATTTCAGTTTTTTTTTTTTTTTAGATTTTTATTTATTTATTTGACAGAGAGGGATCACAAGTAGGCAGAGAGGCAGGGAGAGAGAGGAAGGGAAATGGGCTCCCTGCTAAGCAGAGAGCCCGATGCGGGGCTCAATCCCAGGACCCCAGGATTATGACCTGAGCCAAAGGCAGAGGCTTAACCCACTGAGCCACCCAGGCACCCCCAGGATATTTTCTTAAAGTACAGTACTTAGTATTTATTTTACTCTCTTGCTTTGGTTTCTACCCTAAATGTCTCCTATTCTACCTGCATTGGATCTTTCTTACTTTTCTTCATCTTTTTCACTAATGCATTATCTCTTTTCCTTAAGGCATTATCTGTTTTATTCAGCAGCTCTTGTGTTTTTTCTCAGTTTAGTTTTCATTTCAGAAAAAAAATTTGTATTTTATTTCTTTTTCTTTTTTTTTTTTTTTAAAGATTTTATTTATTTATTTGACAGAGAGAAATCACAAGTAGATGGAGAGGCAGGCAGAGAGAGAGAGAGAGGGAAGCAGGCCCTCTGCTGAGCAGAGAGCCCAATGCGGGACTCGATCCCAGGACTCTGAGATCATGACCTGAGCCGAAGGCAGCAGCTTAACCCACTGAGCCACCCAGGCGCCCCTGTATTTTATTTCTAATTCTTTACTGAATTCTATAAATAAATCTGTGAGTTTTTCTAAGGCTGAGTTATGTTTTGCTTTTTTAAAATTTGATTCTCTTGTTGTTTGAATTCGAAGTTAATAGTTTATTCTGTTCTGGACATATCTTTCTGGCACAATTTCATTGCCTTTAAGGATGTTATTCCTTATTATCTTTTTTTCTGATTATAATTTTGTATAGAATTAACCTCATATCTTTTCTGTGTTCATTTCCATGTGAAATTAATTTTTCCCAGCTTCTAGAAAGAAGTATGGTTCAGGGAAGCTTTTTCCTACCTCTCTATTGTTTTCTCACAGAGTTAAAAAAATATAGTGGTTTGCTTACTGATCTTTCCTGGTTCATTTCCCTAAACTCCCAGGAGCTTCTTCTTTATGAATAGGTCTACCTGTGATGGAGAGTTGGTGGGTCAGTTTTGAGAATTTACTGTGCACTTATGACTCCAGCCTTTTTAGTACTTACCATAATGTCCTTTCATTAATTCACTATGGTGTTGGGAAAAATCTCTCTAGCTTTCCGCTGTCAATCTAAAATTGGCCCATGACACTTCCTACTACACTATTTTGAATTCTCCTCTCTTCAAGCATTCACTTGATTCAAACAACCATGCCATGCAGGTCTTGTGACTGCTGGTAGTTTTTACTCATCGTGATTGGGGACTCTGGGACTTGTCATCTGGTCTTATTTTTAAATATCTTCCCTATAGTTTTGGTTTCACTGTCTAGGTATTCTACTTTTTTTTTTCACTTTGGGATTTGAAAAGGTTGGAACACAATGCATCTGATACCTTGACCCCCACCCCCCCGAATCACATTTTAATTGGTTTTCTAGAAGTTAAGGGTAAGTCACAAGCCAAATAAAATATGAATGTAGCAAAAGTGCAAGAAGTCCACGGCAGGAGATGCATTTTATATTTCATTAAAATACAAGTACCAGGCCTCTCGTTTTTACCACCAGTCCTTTTGTAAGTGTCTCATTTCCTGGGTCAAATTTATGCTCTTACAGAGCACGGAAGAATGGTGTCAGCCACGTATAAGTTGCTCTGCCATTGCACAAACATGGGTTCCCCTCTGGCTGTGTCATGGGCAGTTTCTCTGAACTCAGGTAAAGTTAGTTTAATTATCTGAGCCACATCTAAAATTCGAAGTAATGTTCACCTTAGGAATTCAATTTCCCCAGGGTCTTTCTTATCATCTCTCCCTCCTGTCATCCCCACCCATCTGTCAATACATACACATATTCCAATTGATATTACTCTATAAATATCTTTGGGATTTTTCTCATTTTTCTCCACCCTCACCCCTGCTGTCACTGCCTCTCTAATGCAAGCTGCTGTATCCTATTGCGTGGCCCAGTTAGACGCTCTCCGAAAAGACTTGCCAGCCTCTCCTTTGGCCCCTCTCACACTCATTCCTTAAACTCAGCTAGAGTAATTTCCAAACATAATTTTTTTTTCAAATTCTTCCTTAAGTAACACTGGCTTTATGGACTTCTCTCTTTAAACTTTTTGGTCTTCTCATTGCTAGTAAGATTTGGGCAGAACTTGTTTTAAACTGAACGGTCTAACCTTTGCCCACCTCTCAAGGGAATGTTGCATTGCTCTCTCCATTAACTGTCTTCACATCTGTCACGCTGGTCTGCTTTCTGTTCCTCAGTATCACATTTTCCCTCTCCTACCAAAGATCTTTGTGTGCTGGGTTTCTTCTCAAAAGGCTGTTCTCTCCCTATTTCACCAACTCAAGATTTGATAGCTCTTCATATCTCTGTGCAAGTACCAGTTCCTCAGGAAAGACTTCCCTGTTGTCCCACGTACAGCTCTCATAGAGGACCAAGTAAGTCTCTTTCAGGATGTGGAGCAGTGATTTAGGAAAGTGCATAATTCATGCCTCTTTAATCCACCAGATCTTAAGCTCTATGAAGACAGGGAGTTGTTTTGTTTTGTTCTGTTTTTTCTCTTTATTATCATATCCTAGCACAATGTGTGTGCTCAGGTTTGAACATTCTGGTTAAATAAAGAATTGAATGAACAAATGCTTTTGAGATTGTTGCCAAGAGAAAAAGTTTTACTTGAGTTGTGAGTTGGCCTGAGCTACTTTATTGCAGGCAATGATTATGTTCTTTTAAGTAGATCTCAGTTGCCATCAAATTGCTGGGGGTGGGGAGGTTAGTTGCTTCCTTCTGACCTCACCAACAAGTTATGACAAAACCAAGTCTCAGATTACCGTTCGCCACAAATCCCAACCAATCACACAAACAAACAAGCAAAAACAATTCTGTAAATCTTATGGACCTTCGTAACCCTCTGTACTTCCTGGTGGTGTAGAAAAAAGGAACTGCTGGAAAGAGACGAAGCAACAGTATGCCTGACTGAAGATACTTAATCCCTATATGACATTTGGGGGGAATTTCCTTTAGTTTGTAACAGTTGGACGGCCCAGGATCCTAGAGCTCCCTGAACTGTCCAAGGTCAGAGTGATAGCCTTAAAGCAAACCTACCAGAGCCCTAAAACTTTTTCCAATCCTGGCTGATTTCTTTGTCCTGGATTATCACTCCTGTGAAGGTTCAGAATGCTAAGATAAAAGCGTGCAATAAAGAATGAAACAGTTCCTGTGTATGTGTGGTTACTGCAGGAATAAAGCAAATAATTAGAAAGGAACTTCCCTCACTTAAAAAAATTCTAAGTCATTGTTCCCTGCCCTATAATGGTAGCTCCAAACAATTGAGATAATTATGATTTATAATGAACATTCCCGGAGCACCTGAAGGCTGAAGTTTCTTGTGCCCACAATGAATGAGTCATTATAGCTTGTTTGTCTAATACTGGGAGGAAAACAACAAGATCATATCTCTCTCACACACCAATGATAAGTTGACACACACTTAATCAAAAAAAAAAAAAAAGGGCAGTAAAGTAATTCAAAGAGGTCAATTTTCAAAGGAATCATTGACAAGGGTTCTCCTGTTACCAGAAGAACAAATTTCAGGAAAAGGATATAATAATCATTCATATTAGATTAGTGGTTCAAAATTGAGTGATTTTGCCTCCCTCAGGGACATTCGATAAATCTGGGGACATTTTTGGCTGTCACCACTGGGTGGGGTACTCCTGGCCTCTAATACTTGGAAGCTAGAGTACCCTGCCTTGTACAATCCCAGGACAGCCAGGCACAACAAGGAATTCTCTGGGGGAGCTAATGTGCGTTTTTGTCAAAGCCCATTTTTTGCTCTTATTCGGCTGAGGGAGAGGGCTCTCAGTGAGAAAAAGACTAATTTATGGACAGCATGGGGACCTATCTCTTTTGTTTCTTCACTCAACTTGGTTTCTGTAAGTGGAGGCTTACAACCCCAAATCATGTCTTGGAAAGTCAGTATCAGAAGGAAGACCATTCAGGTACAGCAAAGCCAGAATGGTGTGCATACTGGTACTCGATTTTGTCACTAATTTCAACTTGAATAAGGACAATGACAGTAGCCATTATCTGCTGAGATCACAGCGGAATGAAGACATTTTGAAAACGATTTCCAAACACAGATTTGGGACCCATGATCTCCTAAGTATAAATGTCCTCTTAGGAACAATGAATGGAGTATTTTCAATCAAGACTATTTCAGGAAATGAATATTATAATGATAAAGAATGTATGGGGGACAGTTTCAGGTCAGCTCTGATGGGGAGATATGGTCATCCTCAAGTCTTTTTCTGATTTCTGTTTCCACATCCCCTCAGGTCCAGATGCCAAGGGCAGCCCTCCCTAGCTGGTATGTAGCCCGGGGCACAGAGAAGCCTGCGGAACAAGAAGGAAGAGAGAGGCTGATCTCTGTTTCCCTCATTCTTCTTCCTAATTACTGCCGAACAGCTACACACCTGCCAAAATAATTTGAAAGGAGCCTGGTGTTAGGGCAAGGTCTGAGTAAAGTACAAACCAGCAGTGGGGCCCCAGCATGCAGGACTGTCTCAGCAATCATGGAGATTTATGATATTAATACCCTCAATTTCTCATAAAAACAGCTGAAGGTGTGCTTCCTACATGTGAGTGGAACTTGGCTTTGGTCCCCAGCATCGGCTCCTATAATCAAAGCCACTAGGCATCCTCCCCTGGGCGGAGACGAGTATGAGTGCTATGGTCACGTGCAAGGGTGACAGCTATGTCCCAGGCCTTCCTTCTTCCCTGCCACTTGAGTGTTCCAGAAGCTCTGTCACTTCTGGCTGCGGTCATATTTAAAATGAAGAGGTTAAGAGGAAGATGTTACGAGCTCTTCAAGGCACCAGAAAAAATTTGGCTGAGAGTCTGGGTTTTGAGGACATTCGACTCAGAATGGGTATGTTGACAGATTGTATTCAGCCAAGAATAAAACCTCTCTGTGCCACAGAGTCACAGGACCCTTTGGTATACTCATTAATAACTGAAACTCAGTAATAAGTTCCATATTTCACAAGTGGAGTCTCATACCAGAGAGATTTCTCCATCAGCTTGTACATGCTCTGTGCTTATACATAATCTTGGTAATGGTTACAGGTACATTCTGACTTCGCCACGCTCTTTTAGGTACCAGATGTGCCTGTTACAGATAATATTCAGATGTTCCATGCCTTTCTAAGGCAGGGGGTGGGGGGAGGGCTACGCTTTGATTCTTTTCAACCACAAAACACAGACTTTAAATGGGATTGGTGTATAACAAGACAGATTGTTCAAATGCATTATTAGAATCCATTCTTTCAGGTGAAGGAGATAGTTGGTAGAGGGGCTTCATTCTGTAAAAAGAAATATTACTTTCATGTTGAACAAGAGAAAAACAATTACGGTCTTAAATCAAGCAAAGAAAATCAGGCTTCAGAAAACTTGAGTTAGTCCTACTGCAAAGCAACATTTTACACTTGCCAAGAGACTCTTGTCAAAGAAAGAGAGAATTAACACAGACGTGTCACAATTATGTGACAGGAACTGTGAAATCCAAGCTGTAGATATTTTAAGGACCGCTCTGGGAAATTAAAAACCTAGGGCAGGAGTTTCATTTCTAGCAATATGGGGAGCAAATATCATTTAAAACAATACCAAGCAAAAAAAAAAAAAAAAAAAAAGTTTTAAAAGGAAGAATAAATCGTACTTAAAAAAATAAAAATGTGTATTTGAGCCTAATGCATTGGGTTTAAAGCACATTGAATACATTAATCAATAGTGACATAAAACAAGAAAAGGATAATCTAGGATTTTCAAAGTTCCTTCTATTAATCTGGAATAGGATAAAAATATCAGTTAGTATTGATAAGTTGTATATACATATTAAATTTCAAGGGTAACTACTAAAAACCCAGAATGTATACCTTCTTAAAAAGAGGGTTTAAAAAAAAATCAAGCATTCTAAATAAGTAGACAAGGGTGCAAACAAAACATACAAAAAAAGAACAAAAAGCTTAAAATGAGGTAGAAATGCATCTACATAGGAAACTCTCCCAAGAAACATAAATTAAAATTTTCTGTTCAAAGATAAAGATTGTAAAGCTGAATAGCATATCTTTTTAAATCCAGATATCTGGTATTTGCAACAGGCACCTATAAACCATAAGGACACAGAGAGGATTATAGCAAATTAATGAAAAAAAAAAGCATGACTAAGCATGCACTGATCAGAAGAAAACATATGCAACTTAATTCTGTCAGAAAGATAAGCCTACAATAAAAAAAAAAAAAAATCATTAAAGGTGAAGAGGGAGGGGCTCACGGGTGGCGGAGTCCATGAAGCATCTGCCTCCCAGCTCAGAGGGGAGCCTGCTTCTCCCTCTCCCTCTGCCACTGACCCTGTGTGTGCTCTGTCTCTCTCAAATACATAAATAAAATCTTAAAAAAAAGAGAATTATTAAAAAAAAGATGAAGAGGGCTATTACATAAATTTTAGTTTTAACCCATCGAGAAAATAAAATAAATCTAACCCGGCAGTTTCCTAATAATGTGATTGCAAAATATATAAATAAAAAATAGCAAATATATAAGAAGAACTTGAAAATTTACCCTCACAGTAATGGGGACATTTTACACTTTTTTCTGGAGATATATAGACATATATATCTACATATCTGTCTATCTATCTATCTATATATATAAAACATATTTATAAAGCTTAATATCTACTAGAATATAAAGCAATTCTAATAAATTTCAAAGAATCAGTGTCCTATGATTTTCTTCTCTAACCACCATCTTAATTAAGATAGAAACAAATAGTTAATAAACAGTAAAACCTTTTTAAACCTTAAAAAACCTTTTTAAACCTTAAAAAACCTTTTTAAACCTTAAAAAATTAATCTTGAAAAATCCATAAAAAGTCAAAGATGAAACAATTTGAACACAATGAATGACATAGTTGATATTATCACCAAAAGTAGAAACAAGCATCTACAAATCCATACTGATATAAATTAATTATTGACACACAAAAAATAAGAGGGAAGAGGCAGCTGACTCCAGAAGAGCAGCACGTGGTTATGTCAGTGTCCCCCTGGGAGAAGGTGCCTAACCCCCCAACCCATACATGCAGGCTGCACAGAGTGGCCGCCTTCTGAAGGGCACAGTGTGGAGTGCGGCAAAAATGTTTATTTAAAAAAAAAAAAAAAAAAAAGAGTACCTCCATGGTGGAGGAGAGTGACAAATGCCACTTTGAGCAGGTGATCAACGCAGACATCATTAATATTAAGAAATGCCCCCAGAACAAATCTCTGATAGGATGTAAAGCAAATTGCACTTTCTTCTTTCAAAACCCCACAACCCTAGACTAATCATGAGAAAAACATGAGACAAGTTCAAATGGAAGAATGTTCTACAAAGTACTGGTATTTTTCAGAATGGTCAAAGTCATCGAAACAAAGAAAATCTAACAAATTGTCACAAAGACAGGGAGTCCAAAATTATTTAAAGATTAATTTTTAAAGTTTTAAAAACTCTATTTTTACTACTTATTAACTGTTTGTTTCTATCTTAATTAAGAATGTGGTTAGAGAAGAAACTCTAGATACAACTAAATATAATGTGATATCCTGGATGGGATCCTGGAACAGAAAAAATAATTGGTAAAAGCTAAGAAAATATGAATAAAGTATGACTTTAGTTAGTATTACTATATCAGTGTTGGTGCATCAGTTTTTACAAAAGTACCATGAAAACATTAGATGTCATAATAGGGGAAACTGGGTGTGAGATATATGGAAACTCTGAATTCTCTGTACAATCCTTGCAACTTTCCTATAAATTGAAATCTAGTCTAAAATAAACATTTTTTTTAAAAAATCTGTATGTTTGGAAGTAAAATAAAAATTGTATGAAAAGCTTACAAAATTACAAAATTCTTAGTGGAAATTAGATAGTACTTGGAATAGAATAATTTGAAAATAACCACATTTCAAAGTTTGTGCATTGAACTAAAGCAGTAATTAAAGTGTAAAGCCTCAAATGTTTATCCTAGAAAAGAAGACAGTTCAAAACAGAACTTACGAAGCTAGAAAAAAGCTAGAAAACCATAGTAATGGTTTTCTTATAAAGCTAGAAAAAGATAAGCATAACAAATCTCAGTAACTTAGAAGAAGGAAATAATGAGGGTATGAACAGGAATTACTGAAATAGAAAGCAATGATATAAGAATGGATAAACACAGACGAAAGCTGACTCTGAAAAGACAGACTTGGCAAGGTTGCTCAGGATAAAAAGGAGAGGCTCATAGAAACAGTATTAGAAATGAAACAAAGGCATAACCACAGATGCAGCAGAGATTTTTTTTTAAAGGTAAAGCATTATGAAAACTTTATGTGCACATATCTTGAAACCTACATGAAATTGATAGGTTCCCTAAAAAATACAAATTACACAAACTGATTCTAGAAGACCCTGAGACATAAACTAATTTTAGAGATGAAAGATTCCAATGTTTAAGGAACAGATAACTCTCTTCCCACACCAACTCTTCCAAAGAATAGAAAAGGGGGCTACTTACTCCCAGCGAAGTTTATGAGACTCATATAATCTGCATAACAGACAAAAGATAAGGACATCTTGACAGGGAAAACGGACAAGCACTCATTCAAAAGCAAAGATGCAAAACGCTGAGGAAGAAGTTTAAGCAAACAGAATCCTTTATTGCATAAAAGAAATACATGATGACTAAGTTGAGTATATTCCAAGAATACAAGATTGGTTTAATCTTAGAAAATCTATTAATGGGAGTCACCACATGAACAAATCAAACAAAAAAATTTATATAATTGCTTCAATATATACAGAATATATATACAGAAAGAGCATGAAATAATGTTCAACATCCATCCTTTGTCCTTAAAAATTCCTTAGCATCTTCCCACTATCACCAGTTTCATTCATCACTTTTCAGAAGTTCTGTCCAACATAATGATCAAAATAAAAATAGAATTAACTGTTGGAAAAAAAGAATTTTATTATTTTCAGATGTTTTATTCAATGTAAAAATCCCAGAACAATCTCCAGACACTTGACTTTAGATGTAGGAGAAAGTTAAACAAGTTTTCTGTATATGCCAGCCACAGTTAGGAAATACAATGAGGGGATGTTATTTAGAGCACCAATTAAAGACAGCAAACATTAATAAAGATAACAAAATAAAGTAAAACCTGTATAAGAATTTATTGAATGACTTGAAATATCCAACAGAACTGGGATGTGGGCTATGTTTATGGTTAACAATATCTAATATTATAATCATGTCAGTTCTCCATAAGTTTAATTGATTTAGTGCTATTCCTACCAGTGATCCAACAGCATGAAAACTGATGCTAAAATTTATAAGGCAAATGTATTATTGCCCGTGGGTGAGTAACGACTGGTATGAAAAACTGGCTATTGATGTGGGAATGATTGACATGGTACTTGCTTCATACTGAGTAAAAACCAGATTTCAAATGGGTTAAGAATTTCACTGTGAAAGGCAACATTTTAAAATCTTTAGGACAAATGCAGGAAAATCTCTATGACTTTGGAAGGAGAGAAGCTTCACCATCACCTAATTGCTGTTGACTCGTGAGTCTGGATCCTTAGCTACGACGTGACCTCCAGATCTGAGGGGTGCCTGCCTGCTTGGCATCTACGTAGACTTCTTTTTTTTTTTTTAAATAAAGATTTTATTTATTTATTTGACAGAGAGAGATCACAAGCAGACAGAGAGTCAGGCAGAGAGAGAGATAGAGGGAAGCAGGCTCCATGCTGAGCAGAGAGCCTGATACGGGACTCAATCCCAGAACCCTGAGATCACGACCCGAGCCGAAGGCAGTGGCCCAACCCACTGAGCCACCCAGGCGCCCCCTATGTAGATTTCTTGAAGGCATCTCAACTGACCATAATCAGTCCACTGTCTTTGATCAGGCAACCGGAGAAGAAGGTGTATGCACACAAGAAGTTTACTGGGGGAAACTCTTGGGATCAAAACCAACAGGGGAATGAAGTCTCTTGATTAGGCAGAAGGAAGGGTTGAACATGACACACACCAGTGGCCCCAGCTGGTCCCATTAGAAGGTCTGGAGCTGGATGGCCCCTCAGAGCTTTCTTGCTTGAGATAAGGAGGCTGAGCATGTAGACCGCAGTTACGGTGTTGACTTCCATCTCTCCCAGGGGTGGAGATGAGGTGGAATGAGGTCACTCCCTTCAGTTGAGGGCAATTCCTAGCAGTAAAGCTGAGAGCTGTGAGCCATAAACACTCCCAACTATGGTGGAAGGATGGTTGCCTCTGTCTTAGGCAGTGGAGCCCCTTTCTTTGCCTCCATTATTTCTTCTTCCTGTGACTTTGATCCTTTTCCTGTGTTTCGGCCTTTGCAATGCCATCGTCATACCTCATTTCTTATGCCAGAGTCTCTTGATGATGGCTTCCTAATGGAAGAGTAGGTCCCCGTCAGTCGAGTTTTCTCTGACTACCTGGCAGGATGTCAGACACATTTTCTCTGAGTAGTTCTTTGTTGGATGGCTTGGTAAACGAAAGACTAGCTTACATGAAAGGAATTGAAGAGACATCCAGTTCTTGAGGAAACCGATCTTTAACGCACCTTTTGGGGTGAGGAGCAAGGACCTCTCCCTTGTCTTCTCTTTGAATGTGCTTAAGCTTACCTGATCCTACCTCTGAAATGCCCTTGCCTGTCTGCTCCCTGTCAGCCCCTCTGCCCTTGTCCTACCTCAGACAAGGGACTCTCCTTAACTTGTCATTTTGCCCTCAGTGTCTCTTGCCTTTTGCCTGTCTTTCCTACGGCCACAAATCACCCTCTTGAAACTTGACTGCATGTATGGCTCCCTTGCAAAAGTCTTTAGTGGTCAGTGTTTAAGGTTATTCTAAAATGATGGGGTACAACAGTGGGGGGTTAGGGAGAGACTTAGCAGCAAGCTCCTCTCCAGAACTCACTTTGGCCATTTGTCTTGTGCTCGACACTAGCTCCTTTTACTTTTGACCACTGTGCTTTCATGACTTCTGACAGAGCCCTGGCTCCCGGGGTCAAGTCTATGTCTTCGGTTGAAAAACCGATGAGTGCTTCCCATTGCCTGGCACAGTGCTCATTTCAGAACTTGGCATGTGATCAAGTCAGGGACCCAATGCCAACATTGTCATTTAAGCCTCCAGCAGACTGGCTCTTCCAACTGGGTGTTTGATAACAGGTCTCTGAGTTCATGGCAACAGAGTGAGTAAGACGTTACTCCCACGAGCCAAAGAATGGAGTCCGCCTGGAGCTAACAGACATGGATCCTGGTGATGTTGCCTGGCCATTAAATTTAAGTGGTGCCTGAAGTCTCTCTATGGGCTTCTTCATTTATGCAAGTCAAAAATAAGATCTCTTTCTGCCTGAACCATTTGCACTGAGTATTCTGTTACTTACAATGTAAAGAGTCCTTAGAGATAAGATCATGATGCAGTGTTGCTGTTGTTTTTGTAAATGTAAAACATCATCTAAATGTTGCTATTACGCAATAACTTCTAGGCTTCTATGGTATCAAGGAAAGTCATTATATTTAATTTACCTTGTTAATCATAATCTCTTACTACTTTTTTCCCATGCACGCAGGCTTTAGCCACACTCTTCTGTACTTTTCTCCCAAGTATATAATTCGATTCTGTCTGTATTTTCATATTATTGTTCATTTTCCCCTAAAACACCTTCCTTAGCTTATGGCAGACCAAAAGCGAGTGACTAAGGCCAAGGTCAAATACTCCCTGGTGTGTGATAGTCAGAATCAACTCCCTAAACTGCTGGAGCTGTGGTCATATCATTATAAATCCATAATGTGATACTTTTGGTGAGTTAAGGGATCCGTTTGCTACTCCTCCAGACAGGGAGCCTCTGGATGGTGAGCCGCACCTCTGTTCATTTACATCACCATTACAGAATGCTCCCTGACATTCAATAAATGTTAAGTGAATGAATTCATGAATGACCTCCTTAAGTGGAAAATAACAAGATGAATGCAAAAGTTTCTGGCTGGCAAATGAGTCAGAGATCAGCAAGTAAATGAAAGAGTATGGAGAACGTCTTTGACCCCGAATTTAGCTTCTACAGACTTTACAGGGGCCTTTTCTGTTTAACTGAACTTTCTTTTCAGTTTTACAAAGTAATGTGGCTCTGCTTGGTTTCTTTTCAGATCGAAGCAACTCTCCCCGATTTGACATCCTCAAAAAATACGAACTTCTCTCCACAATTTTACCAAGTGAAAAAAACGTTCACTTGGCCTTTGACTATTGCTGAAACAGGTACTCTGGGATTTTCAAGAGTGGTTTTCAGAGGAGATGGAGAGATGGACCCTCTTGTGCTTGCCAAGGCACCTGAGCATTTGGAGGTTTTCCTTCTGGTTTTGTGCAGGTTTTATTTTTTTCCCCCGTGCTCATTCATCACCATGGATGCTATGCTTGGAGAGCAAGGGGTTTCGGTTGCAAAACTTGCTTCCTGTTAATTCTTCTACTCCTGAACATTTTGGAAACAGATGTAATGATTTCAATATAATAATAAAAGTAAAATAATTACATCCAGACAACTGAAGCCAAGTGAAAATGATTTTACAAAGTGAATTTCTATTTTCCTTTTTATAGAATGTGTATAGCAACCCTAGCCTCTCTGCTTGCATCCATTGGGTTAATGAAATAATATCGGAGAAATCATGTCCATGGTCACTTTATGTAAACACGTAGATCACTGTGTCCTCCCTCTGTGTATTTGAAGAACACTGTTCTCTCTATTATTTAAAAGAATGTTACATGAATGAAAAACAAAAGTTTGTTCTACACTACAAATACTAGTAGTCTTAAATAGTTACACTTTATTCCATACAATCTAGAAGTGTATCTAGAAAATAAATTATAGAATTCTACTTGCTGGTTTAGTAGTTCTGTGAGAGAGTGGACTGGGGCTTAGTCATTTTTATTTTACAGACAGCATGAAGTTCACAGTAAGTAGTAAAAGAACATGCGTCAGATTGATGAATAAAGGAGATAAGAAATGGTGTTAAGGGGTGCCTGGGTGGCTCAGTGGGTTAAGCCTCTGCCTTTGGCCTAGGTCATGATCTCAGGGTCCTGGGATGGAGCCCCACATCGGGCTCTCTGCTCAGCAGGGACCTTGCTTCCCCATCTCTCTCTGCATGCCTCTCTGCCTACTTGTGATCTCTCTCTCTCTCTCTGTCAAATAAATAAATAAAATATTTTTTTAAAAAAGAAATGTTAAGGAACATGAAATTTGGGAGGAAACTGAGCTTTAATAAATATGTCTATAAATACGTGAAGAAGCAGAAATGATAGATCAACACTGGTTAAAGTAAAACCCCAAGGGCATGTTTTGCTCCCTCTGCAAATAGCTCCATGGGTATAGTGTCTGGACAGACTGATTTTAATGTCTTAAAGATATTAAAAGTAATAAACGACACCAAGCAAAAAGTAGCAACAGCAACAACAAAAAGGGAGGTTTGCAGGTTCAGCCCGGTGCTTTGATATACATCTGACTCTCCTCTTCCTTCTAAGATCTCACCAAAATGGTTGTACAGAATATTCCAGTGGTTTCTCATCAAGCACATCTCCTGTACTAGCTAATTTTTTTTTTTTTTAAGTCGTGTCTGTGTGTAACTGAATGAGAGCATAGTAATAACACCTAGGGCTCTCAGAAACTTCCATGTTTTGGCAAGCAAGTATGAAACATGGGGGTTGCCAAACTGGTGGAGACTACCTTTTGGGTAACTGAAAAACAATACATAAAAGGAGATGGGGAGATATAAAGATATATCCTTGAAACTGCTTAATCTGGTGACTGTTCTTTGCAGACCACAAGACCCTCTCTTCCTCCCTACGATGGACTCAAGTGCCTCAGTTGTACGTTCTAGACCTTAGTGGAGTGATCTAATTAGGTACTTCTTACAATGTCACTCTCAGTTCTGGGAAGAAAGAAATTAAATCTCATTCTTGAACTTCCTGGCAGGGATATTTTCACCTATATCAGGGCCAAGGACTGAAACTGGAAAACAAACTTAGGTAAAAACTGAACCATCAAATTTAGCTCTAGAGTTCAGAAACTAGCTCAGAATAGAACTTGTCTATTTTTACGAAAAGAAATGTGCCTGGGAGCATACACCTGTTTGCATGCTAAAAACCTTGAATTTTACAAACACCAAACGAGATTTTTGGAAGAGGACCCATTTTTTTTTTTCACCATTTTTCAAGTGCATGAGTCACTCACTATGCCAATTCGTTCTCCCAAACAACATTAAAGGTCCAATCGGTTCCTCCTACTTAGATGATGAGTGGAAAATTATTTAGTTTGACTCTGAAAGTTCACCTTACACGGAGACCTTTATATCTACTTGTACCAACATCTAGAAATTTGCTTTCGTTTTAAAAACTGCTCTGGCAGCCAAATAGGACTCCGTGACACAAGCAAGACTGCTTGTGTGAAGACAGACACCTGGTGGCCAAAGTCTGGAACTGCAGTCCAGGAAAGAAAAAATTTTTTGACGTCTCCCTGTACCCCTTCCCCTCCTGACTTCTGGGTAGAGAGGGCTGTTGACAGTGGACAAAGTACAGCTGCAGGAAAGTGAGTCTCAAGTTCAAGTCAAGAGATTTCCAGAACAGTTACATCAACGCCATGAGAGCTCCAGGTCACAAGTTCTCTAAATTATTTAGAAAGCTGACCAACGTAGCATACGAACCATTTTTTAAAAAGCTACTAAAATCTCTTCACTAAGAAGCTGAACAGGAGTCTCGGTGTGCGAGAGTAAGATTTAATCTCCACCTAAAAACTTCTGGATTTCCTGCGTCAGAATAATGAGCTGTTGTGTTCTTTGGGGGAGAATGAAGAAGTGTCCTCTGACATCACAACAACAAGCATTTTGAGCTTCTAACCATGGCCTTGGCCCTGAACCGACCTCTAACTGCTTTCTCCAAAGTGACCTCCGCCAAGACAAAAATATGTCACTGAAAGAAACGGGAAGCAAAATTCCCTTTCTTGTTGCTGCTGATCCCTAGTTTTGTTCTCTGCCATTTCTGTTGGGAGATAAGCTTCGGAAAGCCTATAGCAGGGGGAGTTCCCAAGCTTCCTTAGGGTACCCTTGGTATCGGACAAAGAATGGAATCAAGTCGTTATAAGCTCCACAGCAGTAAATGAGGAGGAAAGACGTGTCAGAAGGACACAGTGTGTCTCCCAGGCTCATCAGAGTGGCCATTTCCTGATTTCTCCTCAAGCTCCCTCATGAGCAGGCATACTCCGTTGAATGGGTTGACTTCCAGAATTAATTCCAGGCACCGCTCCACCTGAAGCGACAAGATCCTATGGTATGGATGGCCTTTGCCTAACTTTTATTGGACCTTTGCTATGTGCCAGGCCCTGTCTCAAGTCATGTCCCACTCCCCATTCCTTGCCAGGTCTCAGAGCTGGCCCTGAGGGACAACCGTGTCCCAGTCTTGGCAGATGGAGGGCAGGTCGTCTGTGCTGGAGCCTCACCCGTGTACACCCTCCTCTTTGTACCTCACCCCTGTGCACACACATACCGGCCATAATGGGAAAATGGAGGCCTTCTCTGACGTTCAGGGTCTGACTGGTCAGTATTTTTATTTATGACCACAAGAACAACAGGAAGAGGTATACATTTTCCTTTGTTGCAAAAGAAAACATATTCATTTAGGTTGAATAAGGTGTATATGTAATGTCTCCCTTTGCCCATCCTCACTCACCGAGGTGAGAAGTTTGGGTGAGAATTAAGGGGATCCTGAATGGCTTTCCTGTAGCCATTGCAAGATGATCAAGTGGCAAGAGTCATTTAAATTTCAGGTACACAATCCTCTGTCTGAGATCCTTATGAGTTAAACGTGCTTCAGGATCACAATTTTTCAGATGGCAGTAGAGACCATACATTAAATACTGCATTCAATCAGGGATGGCAGTAGGACCCCATAATTAACTCATGAGTAGCTCCGGAATGGAATATATAGTGCTCCCATTAAGAGGGATAAATAAAGACTAAAAATAGCCTCGTATTGGTTCAGATCAGGCATGGTCACTAAATGAATCTTACCTACATGAAAAAATTTGCTTATGGGATTTTTTAAAATTTTTAAATAGTAATTCTAAATTGCTATTGTTGTGGTCCTGTATGTGATGAAAGAGCCAACTACATACATGGGATTGTGTCCAGAAGGTTCTTGTAATGCCCTCGAATCAAGAAGAGCAAATACAGCAGTAAGAAGAAAATCTGTTATCAAGTAACTCAGTTCCTTTGTTTATCAGAAGTCAATGTATTCCTCATAAACCCATGAAAATTTGGGGGGTAAACGTAGGAGAAGTTCCTGGGTGGCTCAGTCAGTTAAGAGCCAACTCTCCATCTCAGCTCAGGTCTTAATCTTGGGATTGTGAGTTTGAGCCCCACAAGGGGCTGCTCGTTGTGTGTGGAGCTTACTTAAGAAAAAAAAAAAAAAAAGTGAACATAAGAGAAAATCTTCATGATCTGATGTTCAGATAAAGTGTTAAAAATAACACCAAGAGGGGTGCCTGGGTGGCTCAGTGGGTTAAGGCCTCTGCTTTCTGCTCAGGTCATGATCCCAGGGTCCTGGGATTGAGCCCCACATTGGGCTCTCTTCTCAGCTGGGAGTCTGCTTCCCCCTCTCTCTCTGCCTGCTTCTCTGCCTACTTGTGATCTCTCTCTGTCAAATAAATAAATAAAATCTTTAAAAAAAATAACCACAAGAGAACCATTCATAAAAACAAAATTGGTCTTTATCAAGAGTGAAACTTTGCCAAATCATTGTCAAGAGAATAAAAGAGAAAGTCCACTGACCAGGAGAAGATATTTTCAAATCACATCTCCAGCAGAAGGCTTACAACCAGAATATATAAAGAACTCTTTAAACTCAGCAATAGGGAATCAAACAACTCAGTTAGATATGGAGAAAAAAATTAAACAGACATTAAAATTAAAAATTTTAAAAAAATAATTAAAATTAAAATTATTAATTTATTATTTATTTAATTAAAATTAATTAAAAATAAAAATAATTTAAATTAAAAATTAAAATTTTAATTTAAAAATTAAAAAAATAATTTAAAATTAAAAAGAAGATATTAAGATGGCAAAGAAACACCTAGAGAAAGGTGTTTAACACCAGAAGCCATTAGGGTAAGACAAATTTAAACCTCAATCAGTTTCTACTACCGATTTATTAGAATATCTAAAAGAAAAGTACTGACAGTATCAAGTGTTGACTAGGATGTGGGGTAACTTAAACTTATGTTTATTGCTGGTGGGACTGAGAAATGGTACAGCTACTGTGGAGAATGGTTTGGCAACTACTTATAAAGTTAAATATGGCCCTACCATGTGACCCAGCAAACCTATTCCTTGTTTTTTTCACTAGATGGTTGAGAACTTATGTTTGCATGAAAACTAGTGTACGAATGTTCATAGTCAGACTTACTGTAGAGCTTAAATGTCCTTCCAAGGGTGAAAGGAGAAACTGCCTGTGGTATACCACTTGACACGTTGTTACACGTGTGAACTTGACTGAGTCTCAGACATTATGCTGAGTGAAAGAAGCCAGACTTAAGAGACAACAGTATAGCAATGGACACAGGACGTGCAGGGCTGGTGGAGGGAGGGTGTGAAAACCAAGGGACAGAATGATGGAAGATTTGGTGGAGGGGTGGTAATGGTACCATTCTGTATCCTTACTGCGGTGGTGGTAGTTTATAAGTGTATAGATTTACAAACCTATAAGTAGGTTAAAATTCACATGACCGAACACCACAGAAGGAAAGTCATTATTAATATCCAATAATTTAAAAAAAGAGAGAGAACAAAATCCTAATCAAAGCCAGTACACTCACATTTGAATTTTGTGTTCCCAATTTGTGGTCAACTTGACCTTTACTTAATTAATGACACCCTCCTTCAGCCACCACTGCCTATACGACCAGGGGGCACAACCATTACAGAGATGAGTCAGGCAGAGGCCCCGACCCTCAGGGCTCACAACCTGGGCAAAGAAATGAGACAGAAAGGAGAAAAGAGATGTCAGTGACTTACGCCAACAAATTCAAGGTCATGATCACCCAGGAACTGTAAGCATAAAGAATGCCCTCTTAATTTGACCAAGAAGGAATAATTGTTGTGTTGACTGTTTCATTTTTTTTTTTTACCAAGTATATTTTTTTTGGTAATTTTGAAGACTCCTTTGTTTTAACCAAAAAGTTATTAAGTGAAGAGATATCCCATTTGTTGCTAGGAATGGTGTCTGCTAGATAGCAGGCTTATTGAAACATGGACTGTATCTAATTCCACAGGTGTAGTCTAGTAACTAGAAGTCCCATCAATCATGAAATATTTATTAAATAAAAGAATGAAAGATGACATCAGCATGACGCTTTAATCACTGTAAACCTTTACAATATTGTTCTTTATTTAGCGAGCATATTCATCAGCATAGCTTTGCTCATGGCCATTTGGAGATGAAGCATGTATTTTCACTAATGGGTGCACAGCCCATCCTCATGCCATTGGGAGGTATTTCCAAGGGGAAAGTCCCTAAAAGTGAGTCAGAATGATTAGTCATGTCCTATGGCATTGGTCTTTGAAGCCAAAGACCGTTGCATACCCTCTAAATACCTAAAGGAAATAAATACCAACAGTGTGAATGTAGATCCTTTTAGAAGACCACTAATCCCACTATGATAAGTGACTGGGCACTCAGTCAAGAGGCGTGTTTGTGCTGCCATGGCAACAGACAATGTTGGTGTATTCCAGGGTTCTAAATCCAGAGTCCTAATCTAGATATAAATACACTGAATGTTATGAGTCCAGTTTCCTAAACTAAGCCCTACCTCAGTGTCTTCATCTGTGAGTTAAAGGTCACTCGCTAGAGCCTGCTGTACGTTCGTGACAAGTGAGGTCCTTGCTTATAGGAAGTCGTGTTTTTCTTCACATCTGGGCAGAAGTGAAGTTCAAAGTCAGAGTTCTACCAGGGTTCAGCTTCTGTGATCAGTCAGACCATTCCTGTTCAGAAGAGAGCTTGCTAAAGTAAGTGCTAAGTATTTTAGGCAAAGAATCCCAGCTGTGCAAATACTGTTAACATTTGTACAGTTGTTTTATATGTGGATTTATTTTTACGTGTGCTTATTTCAGTGCAAGTCTTTGGAGAGGAGTTTCTCTGCCCCCACACCCACCATCCTTCCCTGTAGCTTACTCTTGCTGCCTCCCATGGGTCTTCTGAGAAACGACAGCCTCTCTAATTCTTACGGGTCACAAGTGTTCTGCATCACAGCACACCCTTGACTAATTAGCATTAATAAGTGATGCCTGGAGAAGGAACCCTAGAGAAAAAGCAGTAGGCTTGTGTTTGCCAAATTGGAGTTGACCCAACTGGCAAAATGTTCCAGTGTACTTTCATATTCTCCCGCCTCACGTGTGTTCCTACTGCCTAAACATACATGTCTGACATGAGGTCTTGGAAACCCCATGAGGTACATGGCCCTGTATACCTTTTGCTCCAGGAGATATGCAGACTTTGTTTATTTAATAAATTCTTTCTCCACTCTCTACTGTGTGGGGCACTGTGGGGAATAAGACATCATCTCTGCCTCCTACAATCTTAAGATGTTTTAGCAGAGATGTAGGAAATTTTCATCTAACTATTCATTAATTACTGAGCACCTCCTGTCTCTAGGGCCTGGGGCTAGGTACAGAGAGCAGAACCAACAGGATTTCAACAAGTAGAAGACCAAAGCAGGACCAAGTATGTAGGCCAAGGAGCAGAAGGAAAAGCTCAGAAGCAGAAAAGCCAATGGCCAATGAGAAAGTCCTGAGGAGTGAAGCAGAAGCAAAAAGGGTATTGATTCAAATCCTCTTCTATACACTCTGATGTGTTGCCTTAGCCACAAAAATGACAGGTACACTCTGCAAGGTCTGTGCAGGTATTGAAGGCACCGTATGGAACTCATCTGGTATGCAGCAGGCAGGTAGCAGACCATAGTGACAGTCACGGCATGTCAGTTTGCCTAGGGCCAACAATTTATGGAGAGCTAGAGAATATGACTGAATAGGCAATTGGAGCCTCAAATAAAGGGCTTTGAGTGCCTAGCTCTGGAGGATGAGCATGAGTCTGTAAATAGTCATCGGGAGCCACAGATGGTCAGGGAGCAAAAGACTGACATGATCTGGAATTGTTTTCAGAACAATGAAGAGCAGAGTAGGAGCAGGGGAGAAAAGTCAAAGAGCCTCAGGTTGCTGCAGCTGTTCTGCCAAGTGAACAGAAACCAAGAGGGGCACTTGGGTGCTGTCAGTGTGTTTTCATTATACTTGAAATACATTCAGCGTTCTATCAAGAAGCCCTCAGGTAAGACATAAATCAGTGCGACATTCCATCCTGTGGCAATTCTAAGTTTTTAAAAAATATTTAGGCAAGAGCGTGGTGTTTGGTGACACAACATGAATGTGATGTGGCCTCCTCCAGCCCGACCCACACATCTGCATCAACAGAGTGTAAGTGCCCGCTGTCACCTGCGGGTACCTGCCTGCCAGAGACTATGCCATTTCCCCAACAGACACAGGACAAAGTGCTCCACATCACTCGCACCGGGGAAATCCAAATCAAAACCACAATGAGATACTACCTCACGCCAGTCAGAATGGCTAAAATGAACAAGTCAGGAAGCAACAGATGTTGGAGAGGATAGGGAGAAAGGGGAACCCTCCTACACTGTTGGTGAGAATGCAAGCTGGTGCAACCACTCTGGAAAACAGCATGGAAGTTCTTCAAAAAGTTGGAAATAGAGCTACCCTATGACCCAGCAATCCAACTACTGGGTATTTACCCTAAAGATACAAATGTAGTGATCCGAAGGGGCACGTGCACCCGAATGTTTATAGCAGCAATGTCTACAACAACCAACCTATGAAAAGAACCTAGATGTCCATCAGCAGATGAATGGATAAAGAAGATGTGTTATACACACACACACACACACACACACAGAGGAATACTATGCAGCCATCAAAATCCCTGAAATCTTGCCATTTGCAACAACATGGGTGGAACTAGAGGGTATTATGCTGAGTGAAATAAGTCAATCAGAGAAAGACAATGATCATATGATCTCTCTGATATGAGGAATGTGAGAGGCAGGGTGGGGGTGTAGGGGGAGGGGAAGGAAAAACTGAAACAAGATGGGATCAGAAGGGAGACAAACCATAAGAGACGCTTAATCTCACAAAACAAACTGAGGGTTACCAGGGGGAGAAGGACAGTAGTTGTCCGTGGCTGAAAAACGTGGCTTTAATGGAGAAATTACAAACTGGTGGCCAAGAACGAATGGGACATGTGGCGATTTCCCTTTGGCCAGACCTTCTTTCCCTTCAACAGTCTCCCTGTTTGTTCTCTTAGGACCCACCTGCTTCATCTCTGTAGGTTGCCAACCTGAGTGGTGGTCATTCTGGCACTTTCCTACACGGGCAGGATTTACTTTTTATTATTGGAATAAAACAAAAGTGATCATAATTGGCAGTGTGCACACGACAATTGGAAAACACAATTTCTTGAAAAAAAAAAAACGTTTTTTACATTATTTTTATCAGAGACGTAGCTCCTCCCACCACCTGTAGGGGGAGTATGAGAAACAACAGTGCATTTTTCCAGGACCCCTTAGGCTCACCTTCAGGTGACCAGTCCCGCCTCTGCCTTTGTCCCCAAAGGCCCTGAACATTTAGGTCTTAGCACATATGTGAGAGCCAGGATAAAAGATTTACATATCCACGTTGGTCAGGAATTATTTTAAAGTGGGAAAGTGATGTAATTCTTATTCAATAAGTGTAATCTTAGGATATGTAGAATCTTTCAAAACACGAATTCAAAACCAAGCAGATTTTGGTAGCGGCATAGCGAGTATTATTTACTTAATCCAAGTTCCTCATTTTACAAATGGGGAAAGGGATTGCTGAAGAGATAAAGGAACCAAGCAAGACTTGGTTAATGAAATACTGGATAGAAACCAGGAGGTGCTTACCCCGCCCCCGGAGGGCCAGTCCCCATCTACCTGTGGGGCGGGGTAACTTCCGCTGCTGCCGCACCTGTTCTGTCCCGCATTCATTGGCTGTAGGGTGGACTCTGAAGCTGATGGGGACAGCAGTGACCGCCTGGCCCAATGCCCGCATTTTATGACTGAGGATCTGAGGGTCCATGCAATTTGACGACTTGCTCAAAGCCACTCGGCTTTTAGAACTAAAACTTCAGCCTCTTGGCTCTATGTTCTTTCAGCACAGTGTGCTCCCTTCCAGTGTGAACCGAAACCTAAATAAATGAAATAACTAGAGTTCTGTGATATTAAAGAAATTTTTATTGATTAAATCAGGAAAAGACAGCATTGAAAATACTTGAAATTGGTGAATTGTATTATATATAATTATACCTCATAAAGGTGACTTAAATATAGTTATTTTTGATACCATTTTAATGAAATGATTTATATTTCCTTCTTTCTATCTATCATCTATCTTTGTAACATCTGTCCACCTGTACCTTTTCTCTATGTCAAGAGATACTTGAATACCTGAAATGCTATTCAAACATTGTTAATGATGGTAGTTTTGGGGTGTCAAGATGTTTCATCTTTGTACTTTTCAACATTTCTTGAGCTTTCATAATTAGCATTTATTATTTTTACAGAGCATCATTGGCATTATTTTCCCAAACAAAGACCAAAATTGACTAAATAGCACAAGGCACAAAGGCACAAAACCACATCTGAAATGCTGGTGAGAACTTATCTCTTGATATTGTCCTCAAAAAATTAAATAAAAGCTGAAACAAAACATCAAATCTATAAAAATCCTTTGGATTTTCTGTGACTTTACGTAAAGTCCTTCACAGGAGAGTTTGGTGAGGTTTTTAAAGGCTTATTTATTAATGAGGGCCATACAGAAATATTTATTCTTAATACTTAATCAGATGGATGCTTGTTCTAAAAAACTAAGATTCAGGTAAATAAAGGATGGGGAAAGCGTACAAATGCATCTGTCTTTTTTGAGTACAAAAGAAAATGTGTCCTTCGGAAGGTTATTTAGGGCACTGACAATGTTACAAGTTACCAGAGCAAACTTATAGCCACAGGAAGGGTAGGTACTGGACCCAAAGCAGAGTTTTGTCTTTAATTGGACACATTGTTCAAAGTTTGGGATGGAAATGTGACGCAATTAAGGGACATTTTAGAAAGCACTTTCAAGGGCCCTTGGATGGCTCAGTCAGTAAAACCTCTGACTCTTGATTTGGGCTTAGGACACAATCTCAGGGTCATGAGATCACTGAGAGCCTGCTTGAGATTCTCTCTCTCTCTCTCCCTCTGCCCCTCAACCCCACTTTCACACACACACTATCTCCAAAATAATAATAATAATAATAATAATAATAAAATACACAGACTGATGTTGTAGAACAGACTTAAATACGAATATAATAAAGAAGCTTTTTTTAAAGTTTACATATTTACTTGTTAATGTTCAATTAGCCAACATAAAGAAGCTTTCACCAAGTCAAGACCTGAAGGAAGAGGAGCCAGCATGGAGTGCTGTGTGGGGCACACGTTCCCGTCTTTCAGCAGCTGACAAATCTGGGGAAGGAGAGAATGACCCAGGGAAACGGAAGTGGCCATTACAGGACAAATCTGACGGAGTATGAAAGCGGTTTCAGTAAGAAAAAGATCCAAGAAGGATAAAATGCTTGAGGGAAGCATCATGGAGGAAATCAGATGTCGTTTGTACCTTGAAACAGAATAGAATTGAGATGCATAGATTTGTCTAATTGCAAGAAACAGGAAGAGCCTTAGGCAAACATTACGGAAAATCATGGAAAAATAAATCTTGTGTATTTTTTTTTCCAGATTTATTTGGGCATAACTGACAAAAATCATATATATTTAAGGTTCACAACTTCATTTAAGATAATACACTTTAGAGGCACCTGAGTTGCTCAGTTGGTTAGGTATCTGCCTTCAGGTATCTGCCATGACCCAGGTCATGTTCCCTGGGATCGAGCCCCACGTCAGGCTCTCTGCTCAGTGGGAAGTCTGCTTCTCCTTCTACCTCCTGCTCATGCTTTCTCTCTCCCTATCTCTCTCAAATAAGTAAATATTTTTTAAATTCAATTAGGCAAGGTTAAGTACATCATTAGTTTTTGTTATAAAGCTCAAAGATTCATTAGTTGAGTGTATCACCCAGTGCTCATCATATCATGTGCCCTCTTTAATGACCATAAAGACTTAACCCACCCCACCGCCACCTGCCTTTCCACAACCCTCAGTTTGTTTCCCAGAGTCAAAAATGTCATATGTGTTGTCTCCCTTTCTGATTTCTTCCCATTCAGTTCCCCCCCACCCCTATATCCTCCACACTATTCCTTATGCTCCACATGTAAGTGAAACAATATGATAATTGTCTTTCTCCACTTGACTTATTTCACAGAGCAAAATCCCCTCCAGTTCCATCCATGTCAATGTTAATCGTAGGTATTGATACTTTCTGAAACTGGGTATTGTATAGATTGTATATATGAGCCACATCTATAAATTTGGTCGATGCTATTTTAAGGGAAGTATACTAATGTAATGGCCAGTGTTAGAATACCAGCTTCCCCAAAGATCCCCACAGACTAATTCCAGAACCTGCTGATATGTTACCTGTCATAGCAAAAGGGACTTTACGGACCTGATTAACACTAGGGACCCAGAGACAGGTGGCTCCCTCAATTATCCTAGTGAATCCAACATAATCGTAAGAGTCCTTACAGATGTGGAGGGTTTGAAGTCCAGCACACATCCCACTCCTTAATGTAATGGTTGTGTAGCTTCTAGCCTATAAAGGTGTCTCCTAGCAATTCTTCTCTTTTGTGTATACACAGGCCTTTGAATTCTGAGCCAGATTCTTGATTGGCTTTGACCAACAGAATGTTACAGAAATAATATTTGGGGACCTCTGGATCCAAATCTTAACTGTCAGTGTCAATTTCCTGCCTTGTAGAAACTAGCTTCTATGCTGTGAGGAAGCACCATAGTCCTTGGAGAGACCCACGTGGAGAATAACTGAGGCCTTTGACCCATAAGCCCAGCTAAACTTCTATGAGCCAGAACCAATAGTCCAGCTCTATGGGTGACCTCTCAGTGGTCCTAGCAGGATGACATATTATGCAATAAAAGGTACTTGAGACTAGATTATTTTTAAAAGCTTCCTTTGTTTGGTTTTTTAAAAATCTAATATTTTTTTCCCACAAGCCCGCATTCACTAAATTTCTAAGTAAATTTGGAAATATTTTGATGCAAGGACCTTGTCATGCATCGATTAGTATTCCCAGAGTTCACTCATGCTTGGCACCTGAAAGTTATTAAAACTATGAAAAGACTGATTGAATGAGTATTTAACCTGCAATCAGAAGGAAAAAAAATAAATAGGGTGCTAGAAAATAATTAAAATAAATTAAGTCCTCAGTTAAACTTGGAACCAGACTTGTCATTTTGAGGATTTTGTCCAAACCAAACCTGAAGTATTGCCATTTAAACCAAACAATGAATACCACATAATCTCAATCCTAGCATTGTGTTTGCGGTATGTCCCCATTCCCAAGGCAACTCGGTTCTCAGGTCATGTTGTCTATTCACGAATGTTCCCATTAGTAGCTCTAACTACACTCAGCACAGCATGTCACAGGGAGATGCTCAAAGGGTTGTGCTGACCTGGTTGGTTTTTTCACCAGGAAAACAAAACAAAACAAAACAAAAAAACCAAAAAACTTGTCTTAAGACATTTTTTGGAAATAAAATGCTCTGATTCTTTAGAATTAGTGTCCATCCATAGGTTTCAAACAAGGATCTCAGAAGTTTGTAATTATTGTACATTATTTCCTCAATATAAAATCTGAACTCATAAGGAAAAAAAAAAAAAAAAAAGAGGTCTACCACTGGGGTTGGCGTACCAATGAAGCCCATTGTAAACCCCCGAGTATAATATAAACCTTCCCCGAACACATAAAATTTTTGGCTTCCAAGAAGAGTCTCAAAAAAAGAGACTGCATTTGTTTCCAACACATTAATGCTACACAAAATTTTGTGTCCCAGATCAGTTTTAAAATACTGATTCCAAAGAAAGTTGACAGGGTTCACATTTTTTTTTAATTAAAGAGCAATTTTTCCTCTTCGTACAGTTGACACAAGTATTATAGTGCTGTCTTATTAGTAGTGAATAATTCCAGTGCATAAATATTTGGCTTTATAAAAAATCTTCCAATCAGATCTAACCTGCCCATTTGAACTGAGCTGTCAAACTACTCAGACGTAGAGAGCAACATTTCTCCAACACCTGACAAAAGTATCAGTTTTGTTGCTCAGACTCTAAGAATAAACGTGACTGGGGCGAGGCTCGTGACTCTGGCTAATTCTCCCAGCGAAAGGACAGCAGCCTGGTCTCTGGAGTCAGAGCCCTTGGCGAGAATCCGAGCTCCACCCTTGCAAAGTGTCTGAAGGACACACACTGACATAGAACCAGAGATTAGCCCGCATTCGCTGTAAGGTGTCCACAAAGAGCA
The DNA here is from genome assembly GCF_022355385.1 of Mustela nigripes. Lineage (NCBI taxonomy): Eukaryota > Metazoa > Chordata > Mammalia > Carnivora > Mustelidae > Mustela > Mustela nigripes. Next base: position 56,849,902 of record NC_081566.1, read on the forward strand.
ATGCAGAAAATCCCAAGAAACAAAGAAAACCGAGGTTGGCTATGGTTTTCTCTGTTCCCCTGGTTCACAGAGTCCCTTGGAGTGATCCTCAAAAATCTACCTGGAAGCAGGTTTCAGTCAATAGGGAAAAACAAAGAATCCAATGATGAAATTCACCTAAGAACCTAGTACCACAGGCATTTTGTATGACAGAATGAATATAAGACATTTAGCTCTTTGAAAGGTGAAGGGATCTTTTAGCCATCTCTGTGTCCTCTGACCCCTCCCAGCTACCAGAGTGCTCAGCCCTCAGAATCAATGATAAAACAAAAGTTGTAAGCAGAAGGAAGGATACAATGATACATTGTATCCCAAGGATACAATGGTAAAAGACACTTCAAATACAGAGACAAATACGAAAACCAGTACCTGTGGCATGAAAATAATGAGCAGATATGTAGGACGAGGAACTCTCAGAAGGCAATGGGTGATGAAAATGATAGGAACTGTAGACTCAGATAAACTCTTTGGTGTTTCCTTGATTGTTACAATATATTTTATCTCCCATATTCAGTGTCCCCTTTGTGGAGTAAAAGAGTTAAAACTCCTTTGCTGTGAAAGGATGTCCAAAAAAACCCCCAAGGATTCTAAGGAAGGGACTTTTCATTTGATTTCCCCAGAAATGGACCCTAAGATAAGAATTTGCACATAAGGTGTTTATTTGAAAGGTGATCCCAGGAACTGTGGCCTGGGAATAGAGAAGTGAGACAGGGAAGTGAATTAAGTCCAGAAAATGTGTGTTATCAGGAAAATTACCTCCGTGAGCAGTTTGAGATAAATGTCCCTGGGAATCTCAGAAACAGTAAGCAACAGTAGTTTTCAAACATTTTAACCACAGGACAGCATTACTGACATAGTAATTATTGAGGACCCCGAGGGACTATTCCTTACATGGGTTATATCTGAAAGTATTTATTAGCAATAAAAACTGAGAAAAAACTTAGACACTTATTTGTTAATTAAAAAAAAAAAAGAGTAAACCCGTTACATGTTAACTAAATGGCAAATATTTTATCAAAAGCCATTATATTTTTCAATGCAAAAACATGATGTAGGAAGGATGAGATTATATTACATAATTTTTACAAATCTCTTCAATAGCTGGTTTAATAGAGAACAAGCGGATTCTCATATGTGCTTCTACATTCCATCTGTATGTTTTTGGAGTACTTCTGCCTCCTTAAGAAGATATGTCATTGGAAAGAATATTTTAAGTATGTCTATAATTATCTATATTCTCAGATAATTACATGCATTCTTTTTTGACATTACATGAAATCTTGATAATTGATCATTTCTTTAAAGTTGGTTTCAATGAGAAATTTGAAATCACATCTGTGAACTTTTTGTACTCTATTTAATTGAAATCTATTTTTTAATCCTACACTTTGAACAAATCCTTTACTCATACTTGATTTTGATCATGTTTTGGTCATATGAAAATTAGTGATTCACTGAGTTAGTCATTCTCAACGCTAACATATTTCATTATACGACTTCAAAAATTCGCACACTCTCTAATCTCCATTTGTATCATCAGAAAAGCAGTTAAGCATTGGGAAGTCATCAAGCTCACAGCGGTGGATATAAGCCTTCAAAAATTTGAATTTTCTCCTGAAACCTCAGATTTTATTATTGCCAACAAATACTGTCAGTGCTTTCTTTGAAGTCACAGCTTATTTCATTCATTTTCAGAAAATGTCTGCCAAGTACCTAAGTCTGAAAAGAGTAGTTCCTTCTTTCAATGCAATCCTTCTTGTTGAAGTAACCGCCATACTTCAGGACCAAGCACGATTGTTGTTTATGTAGTTTTCATTTTTTTATATAGATATTAAAAGGACTTACTTTTGAGGGTCAGTATTTAATAAAATGTAGTTATTTTTATTATTTTTTTCTTACTGCTTCATCCAGGACACTTAATTTATTTTTTAAAGGTCTATGTATTTATTGAGAGAGAGAGAGAGAGAGAGCGAGCATGAGTTTGGGGAGGGACAGGGAGGAAATCTCCAGCAGACTCTCTGCTGAGCACAGAGCCTGATGCATAGCTCAAAGTCATGACCCTCAGATGGTGACCTAAGCTGAAACTAAGAGTCGGACACTTAACTGACTGAGCCTCCCAGGTGCCCCCAGGACATTTTAAGTGAAACTGGCTTTCTTCCCTCATCAGTAGAAGATGGTGAAGAAGACAATGACTGCTAGCGTAGCTAGAACACTGTTTTAACAGGTGCCACTGCCTGATTCATGTTAAGGCATATTTCCCACCATTGGTTGTTCTTATACTATGAGTGCAAAGGTCAATCCAGTGAAAAAGTCAAGTAACATTCTTAAATGATGATGACAGTGGTTTCCTGAGGGTGTCTTCAGACATCCATGGGCCACACTTGGAGTACGTAAGCATCAGAATTCTCCCTTCAGAGGGGTGAGCTAGCTGGAAATTTATAGGTTGAGGGCTGCTTTCCAGAGGTGTGTGGGGTCCCCAACACAGCTTGCCCACTGTGCCCTAGACAGAGTAGGTTTCAGCAACCAGGGGAAGCCCTCAGGAAAAGACATACACATACCAGAAGCTGTCAGGGAGGAGGGTGTGTACTGAAAGAGGAGGGACCGAGGGGAGATATGTGGGTAGCAAAGGAGTCTGGTAATGTCACGGAAATGGGTCGGACCGGGTGAGTGGCAGCAGGGTCCCTTGCTCTCCCTCCCTCATGGTCTTCTGCTCCATTCCCTACATTGAGTTTCCATGGAACAACTGCTCCAGGACAGGGCTTCACTCCTAAGGAAAAGAACATGGAATTAGAACTACTGACTTAGATGATCTTTAAACTCCCTTCTAATGTGTAACAGTATCCTGATTGTGTTTTTAATTATTAGGAAATCCCCAACCAGCGAATGATGTAACCAAAAGGAGGCAAGATTAATTAATTAATTAATTGATTGATTGAATTAATTATGTGGCAACCTGTTACAGGCTGGATATTGTTAATCTGGATCTAGCTGATCTGTGCAAGTCCACTGAGCGAATGTGTCGTTTTCAATAAATACAGTGTAGTACTATGATATATCTTCTTTTTCTCATGATGCTAATACTATTTTCTGTCCTCTAAGTTGCTTTTTTGCAAGAATGCAATATACAATACATATAGCATACAGAATACGTGTTAATCAACGGTTTATGTTACTAGTAATGCTTCTGCTCAGCAGGAGGTTATTATTAGTCAAGTGTTGAGGGAATCAAAAGTTATATATAGATTTGCAATTGCACAGGGTCAGCACCGCTAACGCCTGTGTTGTTCAAGGTCAAATGTACTCCCCGATTGCCCTTTTTCTCCTCCATCAACTCTTGCTTCACATCCCGGTTTGCAGCTTGGCAGAGGAGCCATTGAACATGAGATCCCCTGGAGTCCTTTAAAGCAGTCACCAGTTCTGTGCGTCTACCAGAAAGACAGGAAACCTTTTGCTGACATCTTGAAGAAGCTAGAGGGGGAGGAACGTTGAAATTGTTTTTGATGGTCTCTCCATACAAATCATGTCTAAGTAGATGGTTCCATGCTCCACTGGAGTTCTGGGGCTGAATGTGAACCAGAAGTTCCTCTGTCCTGCTGTCCTGTGGATTTTCAGCCCAGAAGCCCAGATCACTGGGAAGACCCCAAGATCCTCAATCTATAAAATTGAAAGTGGCCCAGGGCTAGCAGTGCCACCAGGGATCCAACTGAATCAGATGCAAATTTTCCTGGAAGAAAAACGCCTTTCTGCCAGGGCTCCAAGAGTTTGGGGAAGAAGAGAGATCATTAAAGTAGGGGATCGACACAGGTTCTCTATCTGTTTTAATGCTTCTTTGTGGAGGTGACAGATAACCTAACTCAACCAGACTTAAGAATTAATGGTCATTTACTGGCTCTTATAAACAGAGGTCTAGTGCAAAGAGTGTTTCAGGTGAGGTTTGACTTGGGGCTTCACTCCCGTCACCAAGGTCACAGCATTTCTTTCATAGCTCTGGTTGCATGGAGTTAGAAAATTCTGAAATTTACAAAAGAAGGTAAAGTTTGTTTGTGCTTAGCATATGTCTGCCTCTAGCAAACCAGGTTTCCCCTACATCCCTGTTCACATACATGAGGATAGAAGACCTCCCTTTTCTCCACTATTAAACCGAAACCCTGGTCTTCGTTTAGGCCATGAACCAACTTAGGTTTCATGCCTGCTCCTGAACTAATTACAGTAACCAGCGCTTACCCCATAGGCCAGTCAGAGTTTATGGTTCTGGAAGTGGGGTCCATTCCATGTAAACCCCATGGGTGGCTCTACGAGGGGAAGAAGTAGGTCGGAGTCCTGTAAAGCATGTCAGTACATAAACCATGCAGCTTCAAGGTCTGAAGTAAGTTCACATCTTAAAAGTACTGCTCCTTCAGAAAAGAGTTCCCCATGACCTAATCACCTTCCTCCTAGATCATACAGATTATGGAATCTGGTTTTTTTTTTTTTTTAAGACACAGCAGTCTTTATGTAACAATGTGAAATCTCTCCAGCCAAAAATCTAAGACAACAGCCAACAGCAGGAGGAGCCAGATGTCCCAGGCTGGTTTGCTCAGAGGTCGAGGGAACAAGCAACTTGTCTTTGGCACAGGAAAGGCGACATGCTGGCAGAGACTGAAAGAGAGCTAGATCATAATCCCACTGTTACTTCTCCCACAGAAATGCTGATAATGATCTATTTTAAAGTAAGTGCTAATATACGATATAACTAATAAGTACTCCACACTCTATGCACACCTCCTCTTCCTTGACAGCTCGGTTATGTGGCTACTACTTCAGGAGTGAAGACGACTTCTGAATTGGCTGAGATCATCCTTCTGTTCCTGGGCAGATAGGAAATGAAAAGACAAATTTGGTATAATTATAGGAAATGTTGCCAGAGTTGCATTTCTTGAACACCTGAAAAATTGAATGTCACACTCATGGCTGCAGGCAGGTGGTCCTCTGCCTTTTTTTGGGGGGGTGGGGAGGGGGAGTAAAAAATCTAAAACATGAAATTTATCTTCTTAAAAATATTAAGTGCCCAGTATAGTTAACTATATGCACATTGTCTTAAAGTAGATACATAGAACTTTTTCATCTTGCATGACAATCGAAACTCTGTACCCATTGAACTATTCCCCATCTCCCCCTGTCCCTTGCCTCCACAACCACCACTCCACTTCGTGCTTTGATGAATTTTGCTCTTTCAGAAATCTTATGTAAGTGAAATCATGCCCTCCTGTGACTGGCTTATTTCACTTAGCATGATGTCCTCCCGTTTCATCCACATTGTAACATGTGACTGACGTTCCCTCTTTTTTATGGCTGAATAATATTCCAACACAAGTATCCATTTGATTGTTTCCACCTCTTCACTTTTGTGAATAATGCTGCAATGAACATGGGCTCAACTATCTCTTTATTCTTTGGGGTAAATACCCAGAAGTGGAATTGCTGGGTTATATGGTAGTTCTATTTTTAGTTTTTTGAGGAACCTCCAAATTGTTTTCCACAGTGGTTGCATTTACAGTTCTACTGACGTTGCATTAGAGTTCTAATTTCTCCATATCTTCATGAATACTTGTTATTTTCAGTTTTTTTTATGTTTGGTTTTTCTTTGCTTTGTTTTGTTTTTCTAATGCCTTTCCTAACAGGTATGAGGTGATGATATTTCATTGTGTTTTGACTTGCATTTCCTGATGATTTGTAATGTTTAACATTTTTCATATACCTATTAGCCATTTGTACATGTTTGATAAAATGTCTACTCAAGTCCTTTGCCCACTTGTTGTTTTAAAAATTTTATCTATTTATTTTATTTTATTTTATTTATTTTTTTAAAATATTTTATTTATTTATTTGACAGAGAGAGAGATCACAAGCAGGCAGAGAGGCAGGCAGAGGGAGAGGCGGAAGCAGGCTCCCCGCTGAGCAGAGAGCCCGATGCGGGACTCGATCCCAGGACTCTGAGATCATGACCTGAGCCAAAGGCAGCGGCTTAACCCACTGAGCCACCCAGGCGCCCCTTATCTATTTATTTTAGACGGGGAGAGAGAGAGAGAGAGAGAGAGCGTGAGCAGGGGAGGAGCAGAGGGGGAGGGACAAGCGGACTCCACACTAAGCATGAAGACTGAGTTGAGGTTCGATCCCACGACCCTGAGATCATGACCTGAGCCAAAACCAAGAGTTGGACACTTAACCGACTGAGTCACCAAGGTGCCCCTTGCCCATTTGTTTAAATCAAGTTATTTGGGGTGCCTGGGTGACTCAGTCATTAAGCGTCTGCCTTTGGCTTGGGTCATGATCCCAGGGTCCTGGGATTGAGCCCCACATGGAGCTCCCTGCTTAGTGAAGGGTCTGCTTCTCCCTCTCCCACTCCTCCTGCTTGTGTGCTCTCTCTCTCTGTCTCTCTCTCTGTCAAATAAATAAGTAAAATCTTTAAAAATAATAATAAATCAAGTTATTAGTTTTTGTTTTATTTTTGTTTTGTTTTGTTTTTTTTCTATTGTTTTTTTTTTTCTCTTCTATTGAGTTGTATTTCGAGTATCAAGCCCATATCAGATGTATGGTTTACAAGTATTTCTTCCCACTCTGTAGGTTGTCTTTTTACACTGTTGATTCTTTCCTTTGGTGTTCAGAAGGCTTTAGTTTGATATAGTTCCCCTTGTCTATTCTTTTGCTTTTTTCCTGCTCTGTGCTTTTGACATCACATTCAAGAAATAATTGCCAAGACCAATGTTAAGAATATTTTTCCCTTACATTTTCTTTTAGGAGTTTTATAGGTCTTATGTTTAAGTCTTTAAACCCATTTTGATTTTTGTGTATGGTGTAAGATAAGACCTAATTTCATCCTTTTGCTTGAGGATATCCAGTTTTCCTGGCAGCATTTTTGGAGACTATCCTTTTTCTATTATGTATTCTTGATATCATTATCAAAGATCACTTGACCATATATGTATGGATTTATTTCTGTGTTCTTTATTCTGCTCCATTGGTCTACATGTCTGTTTTTATACCAATACCATACTGTTCTAATTTTTCTAGCTCTGCAATGTGCTATGAAGTCAGAAAGTATGAGATTTCCAGCTTTGTTCTTTCTCAAGACTGTTTCAGCTCCAAGAGGTCCTTTGTGGTATCATATGAATTTTAGGATCATTTCCTTTTCTTCTGCTAACAAATGCCATTGGGATTTTGAAAAGGGTTATATTTTGAATCCCTAGGTAGCTTTGGGTAGTGTGGACATTTAACAACATTAAGTCTTCCAATCCATGAGCACAGGATGTCTTCATTTGTTTGTGCCTTTGATTTATTTTATCATTATTTTGTAGTTTTCAGGATTGTACAAGTCTTCCACTTCCTTAGTTAAGTTTACCCCTACGTATTTTATTCTTTTTGATGCTATTTTAAGTGGAATAATTTTATGTTCAGATTGTTTGTTTGACCCATTTTATAGAATTTTTCTCCAGTCCTGGGAAAGGGAGACATCTACAGCATCTTTCTTAGAATCCTGTGATTGAAGTGACTTGAAGATGCAACTTTCTCCAAGTGAGAAACCTGACCAGGCTTCATTTCTGTGCTCTTCAAAATGCTCAAATTTCAGGAAGGTCTTCTTAGTGTCCTAAGCTCTTTATTTTTCAAGTCCTCTGGAAAAACCCATCATTGGTATCTATGTGGAAGGGTTAAGGCTTGAGGGCTTTATAAGTTGACCTGCAGAGTTTTTCACTACTCAGTCTTTGGTTTATTCTTTTTCAGTGTGGGAACTTCCTCCTGAGGACTTGTAGAACTTATTTTCTTCTAAGTTGTGCATTTGAAACAAATAGTAGTGAAAGATGTCCCAGTTTGTTATAGCACCTATGCCTTGTCCCTGTGGTCTCCAGGTTTCTTTGAGGTGCATAGCAAATTCCACTCCTCCCTGAAAGATTATAGCTGATGGTCCTTTCCCACCAACCTCCCTCCCCCTCCCCCTGACTTATCAATGGACCTGACTCTCTGAAGTTTGGAACAGGCTCTGAGCTGTCTAACCTGATCATTCTCAGGGCTGCTATACCTCAGTCTGGTATAACATTGTTCTCCACAAGGGATGCAGGTTACGGCTGCCTTGTCAGGAGGAAGAGCTGAAGGAGCCCTGAGGAAGGTGAGGGAATGTCTTCTGACCTGTCAGCTGCCTGGAAAGAGTGGGCAGAACTCTCTGCACCAGCTCTGAGAGCCCTGGGGCTGTGGGCAGGGAAGCTGTCAGTGCTCTGGCCAGAAACTACTGTGCAGAAAGTCACAGAAAGACACATCCTGCAGGCACAACCCTGGGCTGTTCTAGAGAAGAGTCAGCCTCAGGACCAGAACTCTTTTGACCCTTTTCCCAGCTCAACCAAACTTCTGGCTTCTAGTGACTCAGGAAGACACCAAAAATGCATCAATGCTCCTTACTTTTTCGTTTTCTTTAATTAAAAGCACCCATAATGACAAATCCAAAAGTGCTCTATTTTTCTTTTTTCAAAATGAGAACACAAATCTCATACAAATTTAGAAATATAACAAAGCAAATAATCAGGCAACAACAATAATATTGACAGTCATGATAACAATAGTCATGATAGCAACAGTGATAATATGGTGATAACAACAGCAGCAATAATAGTAATAATTAAAAACTAAGTAGCTCAAAATCCTATCATCTGACAAAAGGCACTAATGATCTGCACAAGGTATTAGTATTCTGGCATCATCATATTAGCCACATGTTAATTCTTTTATCATTGAAATGAGTTTATTTCCTTCTCAAATGATTTAAACTCTCAAACTTTAGTTTTCTTGGCTGTGTAACAGGCAGACTTATTGCAGACACTTTGGAGGTTCATTAAAATCAGAAGCAGGGGTGCGCCTGGGTGGCTCAGTGGGTTAAAGCCTCTGCCTTCAGCTTAGGTCATGATCCCAGGGTTCTGGGATCGAGCCCCGCATCGGGCTCTCTGCTTCTCAGGGAGCCTGCTTCCTCCTCTCTCTCTCTGCCTGCCTCTCTGTCTGCTTGTGATCTCTGTCTGTCAAATAAATAAAATCTTAAAAAAAAAAAAATCAGAAGCAGGGCCCCTTCCATAGTCACCACTCAGGGCATATAGCTTCTTGGTGTTCCTTCCATTTCCATCACTTCTGCTTCTCCTAGAGTTTATGTAACCATTCCCAATGTTCCATTTTCAAGTCATCTCCTTCTGTTTTATAACTATTTTATTAGTACAAATCAGTCATTGTATTCTTAAACTAAAATAGCAAAAGTAAACTTACAGGATCAAGATTTATAAGATTAAAGATCGTGATTGAAAAAAATTATGTTTATTATTCAATAAACACGGTCTGAACACCTCCATGAGTAAGGGGCTATATGAGGTGCCCGAGTTATATGTAGCAGGCACAGAGGATATGGCTAGTGCCTGCCCAAGTGCAAGGGACTTAATGGGGACAAAAGTGGATGTGAAAAACACATTGACTTTTAGAACTATCGCTTCATGTATGAAGAAGAAGAAGAAGAAGGAGGAAGAAGAGGAGGAGAAGAAGAAGAAGAACAGGAGGAGGAGAAAAAGAAGGCCAAGGACAAGGAGTAGAATAAGAAAGCAGGAACCAAAATATACTTTTTACAATAATACAAGGGAAACTTGGCTGTTGATATTGAGCTGCTAAGATAAGTTGATAGAAAAGGAAGAAAATGTCCACTTGACTTGTGCACATTAGCGTGAGCGTCTGAGCATGAAGTGCCACTCTGTCAAATACAAACTATTTCATTTCAGGTTTCACTGCTCTGGGCCTGCACAGACATAGCATGCAGGGGGAGAGCAGAGGCAAGTACAGATTCCTGGAGGGGGTGGGGTTCTGTAGTACAGTTAGAAGTCATGAGAGAAGAGATATCAAAATCAATTAGATGTAAATCCTGTCCTTAAATTTTAGCATTTAGCAAACTGATAAGAAAATGACAAAAATAATTAAGGAACTATCACCAAAGTGCTATCCTTGTTGAGTGTAGAGAGGAATCCTTTCCATCCAAAAGGATAACGAAAGCTTAACTGCATTTCAGTCTCAGAGCGTGAATAGAATTTAAATTTGGGTAGGTGAGGGCAGTGTACTCCAGGCCAAGGGAACTGAATGAGAACAGGAAAAGAACAGTAAATCATGGTGGCATCTATGGCAAGCAGTAAACAGTTCAGTTTGGCCAAACTGAAAGGGACAGACAACAGCCACTCTTACTGAGCTCTCACTGTGTGATAACCACTGGGTGGAGGACTTGATACATTATCGTGCTTGAACTTTGCAACTCTGTGATAGATCACAGCATGCTCATTTTACAGGTTGAGACAACAGAAACCCACTGAAGGTTTTAGGCAAGAAAACCTGTCTGTTTGGAGCTGTGCTCCCAGAAGATTAATCTGGCGTCTGTGTACAAGGTGGGGTGTAATGGAGGAGTGGTGGAAATGGAGACTTCTCCATTGTCAAGGCCATGATGATAGTCCAAATGGCAACTGATGAAAATCTGACATGTAAAACTAGAATGGAGAAGAGAGGATAAATGTCAGTGGGCTGCAGAGGTCCAGTCTAGAGGACTAGCAGGCGGACTGAATGTGAAATGTAAGAAAAAATACGAGGCTGAGGTGCAACCCTGAATGACTGCAGAGATGGTGGGCGCCATTGACTGAGGAACAATGGAAGACTAGGACGACCTTTGGAGGACTGATGATGGATTTGGTTTGGAACATACTAGTTTCACAGAACAGCCAGTGGTCAACCTCCAGCAGATGGTGGGAAATGGGAGGCTAGAACTCAGGAGACAGAAATTGGGGGGCAGAGAAGTAGTAAGAGTTAATAAGAGGCTAGAAGCTGAATGTGCATCAAAAAATGGCCATAGTACATAAGATGTACTATCACTTAGTCCTTTAGCTCAAAATTATGTTTGGTGAAGTTTAATCAAGAATAGTTTCATCATATTCATTATACTTTGGGGGAAACTTTTACTTCAGAGCAATGATGTGTGTGTGTGTGTGTGTGTGTGTGTGTGTGTGTGCCAACATCACACTGAACTCCCCTAGGACCCAGCCCTAAACCCAGTATTACTGAAAACAGAAGAAAGTACAGTTGACCTCCGAATAATTTAAGTTTGGACTGAGCAGGTCTGCTTAAACACAGATTTTTTTTTTCAACAAATGCATGTAAAGTGCTCTAAATGTATTTCCTCTTCCTTACAATTTTCTGAATGCCATTTCTTTTCTTTTGCTTCCTTTATTGTAAGAGTACAGTGTATAATACATACAGCATACAAAATATGTGTTCATTAACTATTTATGCTATCGGTCAGGCATCTGGTCAACAGTAGGCTATTAGTAGGTAAGCTGGAGGGGAGTCAAGTTATATGCATATTTTTGACTGCCCAGGTGGTCAATACCCTGAATTCCATATTGTCCAAGGGCCAACTGTGTAAGATCCTATGTGTGAAATCATTTAGAACAGACACCTCAGGCATGGTTGAGTTGAGTGAGCCTCAGATCGGCTAACCTGTCAAGATTTTCTTCTTATGTGGTGGGAATTCCTAATGGGAAGCTCAAGAAATAAAGTTTAGTGTATGTACAAGATGTTTCTACCCAATCTGTGTGTGCTTGCTGTGTGCATGTGTGTGCATAAGTGTGTGTCCATGCGTGTGCATCTGCATGGAGTATGTTTAGTTTTTCCTAACAACAAAATAGAACTAAAGCAGAGTTTGTGATATGTCCTTCAAATTTGGATAACTGGTAGAATTTCCCCTCCAAAAATCCCTAAAGTAAATGACTTCCTTTTAAATCTGAAGCCTATACTGTAACTGTGCTCTCTTTCTGAGGCTTCTGCCTTTTGTCAAATTAACAGCTTTCGAAAGAAACACATATTTTCAGCTGACCTGCCGTTGGACCTAACATTTCTTCCCCAAGCTGTTCTCAGACATTTCAGTCCTGGCGGAGAGAGGACGCGCTTTGAGAATGTGCCTGGGTGGCCCGGATCCCCTCCAGGCCTCACCAGTTTAATCCATCTTCCTTCCAGGGGCCACTTTTGGCTAATGAATCCTTACCTCCAAGTTTCCCCTCCTTCTAATGAGCGCTAATAAAATGCATTTAACTCCACTAATGCAACAAAAACGCAGCATTATTTCACTGTATCTACTTAATAAGAACCTTGTTTAATATCAAATTACCGCCTGCTCAGCCAAAGCATATGCCGGGGGAAGCCGGGCTGTGAGGAGGGGATATCAAGTGCTATAATTTGGACATTCCTCCTACTCGGCCCTGCAGTCCTACGTGATTGCTTAATTCATTTAGCCGAGCTAGTCTGATCCTTCTGCCAACTGTTTTGTAAAATTTACTGCAATGCTAGGCAACCGGTCCCACCACACAAGCTAGAAATATAGGATTGCTTTTCCTGGGACCAAGCTATTAACAGTTGTTGGGGGAGAGGCAACAGGCAATGTAGCAGATACTATTACAAAAAGGAAGAAGTTTTGGATGTGCCTCCTCTTATAAAATAGTGACAGCAAAACCAGTTTGTATTAATCAGATCTGTTTTCCCCCTTAATGGTTTAGGGTCTAGTTTCAGAAGCAACACATCGTTGTTTCAAATTGACCTTCAATGAGCGGAGATGTCTTGTCTTCTGTTCATCTTGGCTCTAACCTTCTCTGCTTCCTTGGAACCAGCCCCTCACTCAAGTAACTTTCAATGGCAAATATCTATTGGAAGCTTTCCATTTAAGGGAAAGAATCATTGTGGGGGGCGCCTGGGTGGCTCAGTGGGTTGAGTGTCTGCCTTCGGCTCAGGTCATGATCTCAGGATCCTGGGATCGAGTCCCCCATCAGGCTCTTGGCTCAGTGAAAAGTCTGCTTCTCCCTCTCCCTCTGCCTCTGCTTGTGCTTGCTCTCTCTCTCTGTGTCAAATAAATACTAAAAAAAAAAAAAATCTTAAAGAAAAGAATAATTTTCTAATTTGAATTGGTTAATTTTAAGGTTTCATGTCTATTGGGCTTTCTTGTCACCTGAGAGACAACATATTCAAAGACATTTTTAAATGCACCTTTTTCTAAGGTATCAGATTCTATTCACCTTGGTGACCTGCTTATTAAACTGGTTAAAACACTTCTCGTGCTTTTTGAAGAAATCAAGAAGAGTCGTGACTTTTCCATGGCTTTATGAAGGGAAAAGAAGTGGGATGGTGAGGACAACTTCCTTCCATTTTGTAATATTTTTTCTCTCTAGGTATGAAGGTAGTTTATCAATTGTTTAGAAAAAGGACACTGTCAAAGAGTAACAATTACCTCTTGAGACTTTGGAACTGGTCACCTGATAAGACAATGAGTGAAGATGGCAGGGATCCGTTCCAAATTTACCTTACAGGGATCATCCAGGAATTGTAAGACCACAAGATTGTCGTCGCTGAATTCCTAATAAATGGCTTGAGCCAAAATTTAGATATGACAAACTAAAAAATACAGCTGCACTGGTATCCCTTTATCTTGGTTACTCATTAGTAGGAGGGGTGAAGAGCCTGGATCCTTCCAGACAAGGACAAGACAGGAATTCACTGCCTACTATGATTGTGTTCCATAGCATTCTGACATCTCAGAAAAATTAATGGGTATTTTCACCTAAACAAGACACATATCCTTGCTCAAAAAATGAGTTTGGATGATGAGACAAGCACCAAACTTTTTCTGTCTTCTAGCTATAAATTCAAGGTTTTTTTTTTTCTTTTTTCTGGTCAGGATATAAGGTAATTATAAAGTATGTATGACTTCAATGATTGCATGAAATAAGCCAGTAATAAAGGAGCTAATATGTAGTGCTATTTTTCATAATAGGGGATATTAATATGAAAATACGCCCTATATATAATCCATTTTTCTTGAAACTCTTGGTGATAGGTCAGCTATTTATTTACAAACAATGCCAAGTTGTTTTACATTGAATTTCTTCAACTATTTCCAATGTGTTGTTAAGGAAATGCTTCTTAACAGTTCAGAAGTTGTAGTTCAGACTACTTTTGTTCAAAGGTTCATGAAAGATCAACCCCATCATAGCTCCTGAGAAAGCAACTCAGATATTGGGTTTTCCTTAAACAAAAAAATATTAGAAGGATACCCTTTTAGAAAGCTAGTCTTCGTCAAAACACAGGGAAGACTAGCCTCTGTTCAAACTCAGTCATTGCTAGAAATGGCTAAGAATAACTGGTTCATGAGCAGAGATTTCTCTCCCTGAGATATTGTCCTTTTGGACTCATGTAACTATGAGAAGGAGCTTCAATTACTTCAGGGAAGAAGCTAAAAAAAGGAAGAGGTTGATTACATCCCTAATGGGTAAAGGCTTCCAAAGGTATCTAAGCCTCTCTGCTCTTAAAATAAAATGTAACACTTACTAGACCAGCCTCCCTAGGATTTAAAATGCTGCCCTTCCAAACCCCCACCCCCAACCATCTCTACACATTCTGGAAGGAAAGAATAAAAATTAGAGCAGAAAGAAATGAAATAAAAAGTAAAACAAACAAACAAAAAACCACACTAGAACAGATCGATGAAACCAGGATCTGGTTCTTTAAAAATATTAACAAAAGTGATAAACATTTAGCCACGTTCAAGAAGAAAAGAGAGAGAGAGAGAGAGAGAGAGAATTCAAATAAGCAAACTTAGAAATGAAAGAGAGGAAACAACTGACACTACAGAAATACAAAGAATTATATGTAAAAAAAATTACATTCCAACAAATTGGACAATCTAGAAGAAATGGATATATTCCTAGACTGAATTAATGAATATATTCCTAAACTGAATTAGGAAGAAATAGAAAATTTGAACAGACCAATTACCAGCAATGAAATTAAATCAGTAACCAAAACACTCCCCACAAACAAAACTCCAGGACCAGACAGCTTCAGGGTGAATTTGACCAAACATTTAAAGAAGAGTTAAGACCTATTCTTCTCTAACTATTCCAAAAAATGGAAAAGAAAAGAAATCTTCCAAATTCATTCTCTGAGGCCAGCATTATTCTGATACTAAAACCAGATAAAGCCACAATGAAAAAAGAGACCTACAGGCCAATATCCTTAACAAGCATAGATGCAAAAATTCTCAACAGAATATTAGCAAGCCAAATAAAAAATACATTAAAAAATCATTCAAAACAAACTGAGGGTTGCTGGGGGGAGAGAGGTTGGAAGAAGGGGGGTAGGGTTATGGACATTGGGGAGGGTATGTGCTATGGTGAGTGCTGTGAAGTGTGTAAACCTGGCGATTCACAGACCTGTATCCCTGGGGATAAAAATAAATGTTTATAAAAAATTAAAAATTAAAAAAATCATTCACCACAATCAGGTGGGATTTATTTCTGAGATGCAAGGGTGGTTCTATATTCACAAATCAATTATACATTACATCAGCAAGAGAAAAGATAAAAATCATATGATTATTTCAATAGATGTAGAAAAAGAATTTGACAAAGCACAACATCCACTCATGATAAAAAATCTTCAACCAAGTAGGTTTACAACATAATAAAGGCCATATATGAAAAACCCACAATAAACATCATATTCAATGGGGAAAAACCAAGAGATTTTCCCCTAAGATCAGAAACAGTATAAGAATGTCCACTCTTACCATTTTTATTTGACATACTACTGGAAGTCTTAGTCACAGCAATCAAACAAGAAAAAGAAATAAAGGACATCCAAATTGGTAAGGAAGAAGTGAAGCTTTCACTATTTGCAGATGATATAATACTATATTTAGAAAACCCTAAAGATTCCACCAAAAAAACTACTACAACTGATAAATGAATTCAGTAAGATCATAGGATATAAAATCAATATACAGAAATCCTTTGCATTTCTATACACTATTAATGAAGTAGCAGAAAGAGAAATTAAGAAAACAATCTATTTACAATTATACCCAAAATAATAAAATACTTAGGAATAAACTTAATCAAAGAGGTGAAAGACCTGTACTCTGAAAACTATAAAACATTAATAGAAGAAATCAAAGTTGACACAAGCAAATGGAAAGATATTCCATGCTCATGGAATGGAAGAACAAATATTGTTAAAATGTCTGAACTACCTACAGCAATCAGTAGATTTAATGCAGTCCTTATTAAAAAAACCAAAATCATTTTTCACAGAAATAGAACAAATAATCCTAAATTTTCTATGGAAATACAAAAGACCTTGAGAAGCCAAAGCACTCTTGAAAAAGCAGAGCAATACTAGAAGTATCACAATCCCAGATTTCAAGGTATACTGCAAAGCTGTAGTAATCTAAACAGTATGTTCCTGGCACAAAAATCAACTTGTAGATCAACAGAACAGAATAGAAATCCCATATGGTCAATTAATCTTCGACAAAGTAGGCAAGAGTATATAATGGGAAGAAGTTCATTAACAAATGGCACAGGGAAATCTGGACAACTACTACATGAAAGAGTGAAACTGGACCACTTTCTTACACCATATACAAAAATAAACTCAAACTGGATTTAAGTTAAATGTGAGACTTAAAAAGATAAAAATCCTGGAAGAGAGCACAAACAGTAATTTCTCTGACATTGGTGGTAGCAACGTCTTTCTAGATATGTCTTCTGAGGCCAGGGAAATAAAAGCCATAATAAATATTGGGACTACACCAAAATAAAGAGCTTCTGCATAGTAAGGTCAATCAATCAATAAAATAAATGCAATAAAATAATAAAACTAAAAAGCAACCTAATGAATGGGAGAAGATATTTTCAAAAGACATATCTGATGGAGGGTTAGTATCCAAAATCTGTAAAGAACTTATACAACTCAACACCAAAAAAATAAGTAATCTGATTAAAAATGATCAGAAGACATGAACGGATGTTTTTCCAAAGAAGACATACAGATAGCCAACAGATATATGAAAAGATGCTCAACATCGCTCATCTTCAGGGAAATGCAAATCAAAACCACAATGAGATATCACCTCACACCTGTTAGAATGGCTAAAATCAAAAACACAAGAAATAACAAGTATTGACCAAGATTTGGAGGCAAAGGAACCCTCTTGAACTGTTGGTGGGAATGCAAACTGCTGCAGCCAATGTGGAAAACAGTATGGAGTTTCCTCTAAAAATTAAAAATAGAATTACAATACGACCCTGTAAATGCACTACTATTTACCCAAAGAATACAAAACCGTAATTCAAAGGCATACATGCACCTGTATGTTTATTGCAGCGTTGTTTAAATAGCCCAAATTAAGGAAGCAACCCAAGCGTCCATCAACAGATGAATGGATAAAGAGGAAATGGCATATACGTACAATGGAATATTACTCAGTCACAACAAAGAATGAGATCTTGTCTTCTGCAACAATACAGAGGGATCTAGGGGATATAATGGTAAATGGAATGAATCAGTCAGAGGAAGACAAATAACATAGGATTTCATTCATATGTGGAATTTAAGAAACAAAAACAAAAGAAAAAGAAGAGACAAACCAAGAAACAGATTCTTAACTATAGAGAACAAACAGGTGGTTGCCATGGGGGAGGAGGGTGAGGGGCTGGGGGAAATAGAAGGGGATTAAGAATACACTTATCATTCTAAGCATGGAGAATTGTTGAATCACTTGTTGTACACCCGAAACTAACACACACTGTATGTTAATTATACTGATATTTTAAGGAAGTCTAAAAAAGCTAACGAAAAAATAATAGATAGATAGATAAAATAGATTTACCAAACTATAATTCTTAAGCCATGAAATCTACCATTTTAGGTGTGTAGTTTGATGAGTTTTTAATAATATATTCACGTAATAATCAGCATAACCTAGGTTTAGAAGACTTCCAAGTTCCCTTGGGCTTGTATGTAGTCAATTCTCACTCACAGTCTCTGGCGACCTTTGATCCACTTTCTGCTCTATGGATAGCCTTTTCTGGACATGTCATGTAAATAGATTCATACAATATTCAGTCTTTTACATCTGGTTTTCACTCAGCATCATGTTTTTGAGGTTTGGCCATGATGCAGCAGGGGGCATCACTTTGTTCCTTTTTTTTTTTTTTTTCTGAAAAATAATCCATTGTATGAATAAAGCACATTTGTTAATCCATTTCAGTTGATGGGCACTTGGGTTGTTCCCTGTTTTTGACTGTTATAAATAGCACCGTGTGTGAACACCTGTGTACACGTCTTAATGTGAACACATGTTTTCATTTCTCTTGGCAGGTATCTAGGAATAGAATTAGGGTCATGCGCTAAGTGCATGTCTCAGTTTTTTAAAAAACTGGCCAATGGTTTTCTAAAGTGGCCATGTCATATATGTTTCCACAAGCCACTTATGAGTTTCAGTTTCTCCTCATCCTGGCCGACGCTTGGTCTTGTCAGCCCATTTGATCTTGACCGCTTGTGTGCGTGTGTGGTGGGGTATCTCATTTCCCTGCATCACAGCTCTAAAGCATGCAACTGACTTTCATTGCCCTGGAGAGTGATCAGCACTGTTACTACTCTAATAAGACAGCTGGAGTTCGTTCCATAGTAGGAGCTGCTTGCTCCTTCCTCTAAACTCGCCCCTGGAGCTGCTCCTGTGGCGCTGCTTTCCTGCATCAGTCTGCTCTATGCTCCCCCTGGTGCAGCCCACAGTGGTTCAGTTTGCTGCCTCTGAAATGGAAAAATCAGCACCGTGTCTTGTATGGTTTATTCAACATGTTCAAAATTATCAATTCACAACGATGAGCACTTTTCACATTAGCATTCCGTAGTGACTGGAAGAATGAGCTCTTCCGGCAGATGGGGTTAGGTTTGAAGGAAGATTCCTCCACCTACTATCGCTGTGACCTCTCGAAGACCTAGGGTGGTGTGAGAGTTAAGTAAGACCCCAGGTAGAAAGCACGTTTACATAACTAGAGTTCCATCCATGTTAGTCATAACAGTTATATAACAATTCTTATTAGGTTGTGTTCCTGAGCAAGTGCATCCGGAATTATTCAACACAGTGTCATTTAAGTTTCCTGTGATTTTTAACCCATGCGGGTCATTACACAGAGAATAAAGGTTTGCCATTGTTAAGATCTCTCACCCCAATACTGAGTATAATAGTTTGTCATCAATAAGCAATTTAATTCCATTTGTTAATTATATTTCAGAGGTCAGAATAGCACTAAATTCTTTGGAGGATAGAAATACTGCGTGTCCCTAAATCATTATCATGTAATGGGTGGCTTTTGTTTTGTGCCTGCCATGCGTCCTACCCTAGGTTTGATCATTTACACATGTTATCAGTAAGCCTTAAGCAAAGTACAGATCGGATGTAGAATTAGTGATGGAATTCTCTGATGAGTTTGAATAAAGTAATATGGATAAGACTGGGCAAAGTAATCGATGGGTGTGTGAAGTGAGGACATATGTTCATTCATTCATTCATTCATTCAACAAGTGTCTCTTCATCATCTACACTCCAGCTGACATTCTAGGCCCCAAGTTTACAACAAGAAACAAAACCAGTCCTTGTAGAAGGGGAGGCAGGCAAGTAATTGACAAACAGAACAATTACGTAATTTCAGAGGGGGTGAGTACTCTAAAGAAAATAAAATGGTTATCAGCGTGGAGAGAATTTCGGGTTCAGAAGAAGGAATATTAGAGTAGTTGGCCGCAGGCAATCTGGGTAAAGGACTTGTGAGCTGAGACCTGACTTGTATAATTTATATGCATGTTACTAAAAAAGTACTTATAAAAAAATAAGGTGTATATTTTGCTATGAGGATTTTGCTATGAAAAGAAGAGAAATGAGGTGGAAGCAGTAGGGTAAAATGAAGAAAGGGTCTAAAGAAATAAATGAAAGAATGATATAAGACAACGAAGGGGACCCTTCGGGGCGGGGCTGCTGTCTGGTTCCTCTGAGTCAGACTCACAGGCGCCATGGAGTGTTGTTGAAGTCGACAGAGTTGTATCCGTCAGAGGATTACTCCCTGACTGGCCTCACTCCTTCCTTGAAGTAGGGGCCCACTTTTATCATTTTCATTCATCTCCCAGCCCTGGGAGCAGCATTTTGCGTATAGTTCATGTTCAATAAATGTTTGCTAAATAACTAGAGCTCAGGTACTTAAAAAAAAAAAAAAAATTACTCTTAGAGAGAGCAAAGAATGATTGGTCCTTTCAAGGACCAGAGCTTAATTAATAATCTGTCAAGCAGCTATGTGGCCCTGAGGTAATCAGTAATCTCTTGGGACCTTTGTTTTTCTCATCTGTGCCACGCAGATGACAAGTGCCTCCCTGGGTTGCCACTGGGACCAGATGAGAGGAAGTGTGAGAAAGCCTCCCGTCAAGTCAAAACTGTTGCCCTTTTGCTGGGAGCCCTGTATATTTTTTTCTTCTTTCTTCTCCTCCTTCTTCTTCCTCTCCTTCTTCTTAGTTTCAAGGATAGAATTTAATGATTCATCAGTTGCATGCAACACCCAGTGCTCATCACATCACCGGCCCTCCGTAATGCCCGTCCCCCAGTTACCCCGTCCCCCCTCCCAGCTCCCCTCCAGCAGCCCTCAGTTTGTTCCCTGGAGTTAAGTGTTTCTTATGGTTTACCTTCCTCTCTTTTCATCTTATTTTATTCTTCCTTGTCTTCCTCTATGTTCATCTGTTTCATTTCTTAAAATCTACGTATGAGTGAGATCATATGGTATTTGTCCTTCTCTGACTGACTTATTTCGCTTAGCATAATACCTTCTAGTTCCATCCATGTCATTGCAAAGGGCAAGATTTCATTCTTTTCAGTGGCTGAGTAATATTCCAGTGTATACATACGCCACATCTTCTTCATCCATTCATCTGTCGATGGATACCTGGAGTCTTTCCATAGTTTGGCTATTGTGGACATTGCTGCTCTAAACATTGATTGGGGTGCGGTTGCCTCTTTGAATCACTATGTTTGTATCCTTTGGATAAACCTAGTAGTGCCATTGCTGGGTCATGGGGCAGCTCTATTTTTAACTTTTTGAGGAAACTCCCTGCTGTTTTTCAGAGTGGTCGCACCAGTTTGCATTCGCACAAACAGTGTGAGAGTGGGATCCCTATATTTTTGTGGGGGGTGGTATAGAGAGCCTGTGGGGAGGTGAAGAGACCTGGCTGGGGAGAAAACACAGAGAAAGCTCACGGGACTGTGGCCACCTTTTCCCCTTGGCTTCTGTCGCAAAGCAGGTGTGGGAGATGCAGGGAGGGATTGAGAGAGAGAGCCAAACACATAGCAATGCCTTGGTTGTTTATTGTTTTCAGCCGTGTGGTAATAAATCAATGTGAGTTTTGTCATTTTAATTAGTCGTCTTTCTGTCAGGGAAGTCAAGGCTGTTAAGTGCTGATAGGGAGCTGAAAAATTACCTGAGAACAAGTGTCCGGAAGAAGTCCCAGAGTTCTGGTTTCAGAGTACTGCAGGTCAGTGGGGACGGGTGGGTATGTGCTGAGCTCTCCACCTCAGAAAGGGAGGATTCACTTTAGCTTGGTATAAGGCAGTCCGGAGGGTGGAGGGGAGAAGCTGAGTTGGTCCGGCTTGCCCCCAGTCAGCCCCATGGCAAGCTGCAGGAAAGGCAGCCTGGAGGGAAGGGGGAGGGAGGGGGAGGGAGGGGGTCCATCTCCATGCATGTTTCTATTTAGTCTAAAGTGGGGATGCAGAAATGAGATATGCAAAAGTTGGGGAGCTACTGCCCTCAAAAGCAAGAACAGGGAAAACAAAGAAAAGCAAACCAAAGCTCTATTTTGAAGTTTGGCAAAGACAATGTTGACTAGTGGATTTTTTTCTGCCTTGAATCGCCCCATTATCACAATGAAGCCCTGTTCTTGCAATGCCTCAAGGAAGATCCTAAGGAAAGCCCTGGCAAAGGGTGCAGTGGGATGAGAAAGCTTGCAGGCTTATGGAGGGGGCTCATCGCTATATCCCACTAGATAATAAAGAGAGACATGACCCCAAGTCTTCCAGACACCAATTCCTAGCTGACCTTTCTGAATCTGCTCTTCCTTTCTCCACCTACACCTAGGAGGGTCATTAAGGCTTTCCTCACAATCAGATTTGGCAACAACAGGATGATGTTGGAAGGCAACTCTTGGAAGAATCTTAATTCTTCTACTTACTGTGTGTCCAGGGGAAACACTCAAGTCTCTTAGCGTTGGTTCCTTGTATACAGTGGAAACAAAATAGTTTCCCCACAGAATGGTTTTGAAGATATGATGGTATAGTCTAAACTACAAAACATAATAGAATAATTAATTATTATTACTAGTGTTATTGAAGTTACAGCAATAAAAAGCTATTTCTTTGGATTTTATGGAATTTCCAAATTTGGAAAATGAGCTTAAAGTTCAGCTAGTCCAATTGGTCTACTTCCAAGCTCCTCAATCATTTCTTGATGAGGTGATTGTCCACTTTTTCCTTGAGACTTGAGTAAGATTTATCACCTTCCAAGGCAACTGGAACTGTGTTTGGACAACTCTAATATTTTGTGCTTTAGTGATCAAGTTGAATAAAAATCTTTTACTTCTTTTACTTCTTTAGTAATGGTTCTGCCTTTTAAAACCTCAGTCCTTTTCTAGCACGGTAGTCCTAAACATGGTTTAACGGAGTTCTTGCCTTACTCTTAAATCTTTTCCTTCCTCAGCTGAAGAGCCTATGTTCAAACAATCCCCGAGTGACATGGCTTTGGATTTCCTCGTTTTAATTGGTCTGTTTTAAGCATTTCTGTTTTCTGTTTCTTCTTCAAAATGTGTTCTCTATACCCCTGGGGATAAAAATATATGTTTATAAAAAATAAAAAATTATAAAAAAAAAATGTGTTCTCTGAACTGCATATCCAGGGAGGGTTTGATTAGTGAATCCCAAAACACCCTCAGCCGGATTTTCTTACCTTTCTCTAATTTTTCTTCTTGCTTTTTAGCACAAATGAAATGACTTTTGTTTTTGGTCACTTATCTTCATCCTAAAATATGCTCTTTTATTAAAATCTTCTCTGAATGGTTTCATCCAGGTCTGTTTCTCTGTCATTCCTATTCTCAGACACCTCCGGCAGTGAATACTTTGTAGAAATGGAACTGGAAGGATGAGTATGAAAGTGGGCATGGAGCAGACAGCGGAGCAGATTCCAAATACAGGGAAGACAGTACCATACAGAAGAGACTAAATTTGTACTTTGTTGATCTAAAGAGTAAAACTATGACCAGTCAAGGCTACTTCCTGGGGGAGGTTCCAGATCTTAGTCACCCTGGTAAAGAACACAGAATTTGGAATAGAAAGGATCTGGCTTCAAGTCCTGACTTTGCAACTGCCTGGTTCAATGGGCTTAAGTGATTTTCTACATTTCTACACAGCCTCTACAACCTCTCTCTCTACAAAATGAGATCGGTATTATCAACTTTATCAGGTCTTTTTCAGGGCTAAATGAGATAAGGTTAACCTGAGGGTTAGCCCTCTGGAAGCATTCAGTTGGCCATGCCCCAGGGCTCTGTGTCCTGTGATCTTTACACACTCACGTGTCCTGCTTCGACTCACTTTACAAAAAAGCTTCTGCATGGTGGATTATGTTCAGAAATAATTCACTCCCTCCCCATGACTCCATGGGAAGAAAATAATTGCCCACTGCATCGATGGTGCACTTGGTTGTGAGGGTTGTGTTGGCCAATGGGATGTCATCAACCATGAAGCAGTAGAGTCTTGAGAAGTGTTTCTTACTTGAGCTTATACTTTTTTTTTTAAGAGTTTATTTATTTATTTGAGAGAGAGAGAGAGAAAACAAGCAAGGATGAGTTGGGGGAGAGGCAAAGGGAGAGAGAAAGGGAGAAGCAAACTCTCCACTGAGCAAGTAGTCTTATGTGGGGCTTGATCCCAGGACCCTGGGATCATGACCTAAACTGAAGGCAGATGCTTAGTGACTGAGCCATCCAGGCACCCCTAAGCTTACGCTCTTGATCTTCTGCCATCCCCATGAGATGAAAGTGCCCAGGATACAGAGTTCATCCCAGGAGGAAGACAAAAGTCACAAGGAACAGAGCTGAACCATGGCAGCCAAGGCCACACCAGATCAGCAGCCCACCAGCTCACTCCAAGCAACCGCAGGTGCCTGAGTGAGCCCATGTGATAGTACAATGCTGGCAACCGCACACTTACAAGCTAAACAAACTCATGTTGTATGTCCCTAAGGTTTTTGTGGATGTTTTACCTGCAATGATACTATGGCCGTAGTTATCTGAAATAACCAGTAAACTAAAATATCAATGGCTGACAAGGTTTCATGTTTCCTTCTTCTGAAAGACATGGGAAGCCACCACCCTTAGTTATTCAATAAATATTTAAGTGAGTATTATGTGCCAGATGCCCAAGAATAGTTACTTTTCTGTTGTACAGAGGACTCTTTTCTGAAGAAGGCTAATTTGAGCAGTAGAGGGTCATTCTAGAGCCCAATGCCCTTGTCTCAATGTTACTCCCCTCAAAGCACAACATATCTTGGGCTAGTTCCTTCCCTTTAATCTCTGGACATCTCTCTGCCTTGTGGACTCTGGGCATCCCTTTGCTCCCCTCATCCCCAGGGCTGAGCATCCTGGAAAGCCCTGTACTGTTGGTTGAAGAGGTCGAATTTCATTAGGTGGCAAGCTCTTCCCTTCCTTTTTCAGTCAAGTGCTCTGAAGCACACTCCCTGTCTTTTCCATGTACTTGGGCTGTCATTGCACACAAGTTCCACGTCAGGTGACCTTTTGGGATGTGGAGGAAAAGACAGAAGCTAATAAGGACTTTCTTTCCCTTAGGTGGGGTTCCCTCAAGATGGGGCTCGCAGTGGAGTTACAGCAAGCCTTTGCGCTCGGAAGTCTGGGCCTGCAGCCGCACAGAAGAGGGTGCTCTTGTGTAAAGCTGTGGCCGGCTTCCTGGGAGGAGGTGAAGTTTCCTTGTTTCTTACTGAGCAGATGATTCGTGACTTATGAGGCCTGGTAAATGTAGTCTGTATTAGCTCACACGGATTCTGCAACAACAGTGAAAAACCCCAAACTTCAAAATTGTCAGGAAACTCCTTTGTGTTGAGGCCACACACCCACCGCTTCTGCTGTTCTGCTAGAGCACGGCCAACTTTGATCTGCACCCTCCCCGTTGAGGACCCCACCGACCAGGCTCTCCAAACGAAAACTCTCAAGGATAGGGACAGAGAGAGTGCCATTCCTTTTTGATGCTTAAAGTTGCTTTTGCCATTTGGGAAATAACTAGTTAGCCATTAACTCATTGGTCACACAAATATTTATTGAGGGTTAATTTTAGCTTTCTAAGGTTTATAAGGAAAGAAATTAAAACCTCTTTCCTACCAACCAGGCCCAAGCAATCCGGTCCCTGCTTCTCATTCTGAAAGAATCTCAAGTTAACTGCCTTGTTCTTGGCTTTTGGCGGCCTCAGGCTTTTGCCTTCATATTCCATTTTATTAGAATTATTTTTTTTCTGGCTCTCCTAAAGTCTGTTTTTCCTTCATTCTCCAGAGCTCAACATAGCTATCATATTTTCAGTGACACTTTCCCTAAGCCTGCATATTAGTCATGGTTCTCTAGAGAACCAGTCAAAGATACAGAGATATATAGGTATACATTTATTAAAAGGAATTGGATCCTGTGATCATGGAAGCTGAGAAGTCCAAGACCTCTAGTTGGCAAGTGGGAGAACCAGAACCGCTGACAGTGTAGGTTCCAGTGACAGTCTGAGTCCAAAGGCAGGAGAAGAGTGATGTCCCCACTCAAAGGCAGTCTGGTAGGAAGAGAGAGCCTTTTAGTTCTTTTCAGGCTTTCAACTGATTGGATGAGACCCACCCACACTGAGGAGAACAATCTGTTTTACTCAGTTTACTCATTCAAAAGTTACTCTCACCCAGAAACGCCTGCATAAACACACCCAGAAAAATGTTTAACCAAGTATCTAGACACCCCATGGCTCAGTCAAGTGGACACATAAAATCAATCATCATAGCCCTCTTCTGAATTGTCCCCCCTAATTACTATGGGCTTGTCCTGTTGATCTTCTTCTCGGTGTTTATCATAATGGGCACATGTCTTGTTTGTTTATTTGTCCCATTTCCTGTCTGTTTCTCTTGCTACAGTGTGAGCTCCACAAAGCCAGGACAGACTCTTGTGTTTCTTTCTCTGTCCTTCTAGCCTTGAAGAACAGAGGTACCCAGTGACACTTAATAGGTATTTCTGAATGACATGTGTACCTGTGTACATGAAAGATAAAATAATTATACAATGACGCAAAAAAGTATCAGAAAGAAATATTAACAGGATGTTATGAGAATATGGGAAAGCAGAAACCTAGGTCTCTGTGGAAGGGTCAGGAAA
Source organism: Mustela nigripes (assembly GCF_022355385.1). Lineage (NCBI taxonomy): Eukaryota > Metazoa > Chordata > Mammalia > Carnivora > Mustelidae > Mustela > Mustela nigripes. The sequence goes on from NC_081566.1 coordinate 56,876,287, forward strand.
GGCTTTAGGATGAGGAGACGAGAGCTGGGTCCTGGAACAGGGTGTGTAGGGGGCAAGTAGGCAGGAGACGAGGAGCAGAATGGAACTGAGATTCACACAGCAGGCTGAGGGGCATGTGCCAAGGCGGAGGCCTGAAGGGACCCACACATTCCAGGAATGCTAAGAAAGTCAGGGTGTCCGGGCATCAGAGCAGATCGAGAAAGTTCGTTATGCTGCTGCAGGACCCAGGGGTGATGAGGCAGGACCTCGGAGGCCAGGAGAGGCTGGAGTTTGAACAGGGCTCTTCAAAACATGTCAAAACTTTGCTGAATGCACAACATTACTAGCCTACTTCCCTCTGGAGGCAGAGTGGATAATAGGGAGGAATGGGGAGAAGTTGATGCCCAGGAACCAGTTACAACCTTTGGATGAGAAAAGATAAAAGAGCAGCAGGCAGCCTGGGGCTTCGGGGCTTCGGCAGAAGCTGGAGTTCCTGACAGGCAGCCCTGGATGTGAGTGTTGGTAAGGCTGGCCTGTGGCTTTGAGACAGGCCCCCAGGGTCCGGGGTTTCCTCCAGCATGAGACGGCTTGGTGCTGCAGGGACCTGAGATGGGGAAGGGGACACAGAGCATCATCGGGGTTGGCGGCTGATGAGATGTGGGGAACCTGCCAGGTGGCAGGGTGGGGTCACACAAGGGGCTGAGGGGTTCTTCCTGGCTAGTGGGTGGAGCTGGGAAGGAGCTGTTGAATGGACTGAGCAGGTTTAAGCAGAACAAAAGAGGAGAAAGGAAATTTGGGAACACTTCTGAAGTAGAATTTATAAGACCTGGTAAGTAATTAGAGTTATGGGGGGGTGATAAACAAAACAAAACATTGAGAATGGCTTCCTTGGAAATTGGAAGGAGATGCTGGAGAATATAATATAATAACATAATATAATATAATAACAGCCTGGGGAGAAGTATTTCAGGAAGACCGTGCCCTCTAAGTGGAGCTCTTCAATCGGCCGCCTCCTCTGGACCGCCCGCAGCAAGCTGTGGATATTTAGGCAGGAGGAGTTTTGCTAAGAACGCTATTCACCAAATAGGTCCATATGGAAAAGATCCATTTCTCAGTTCTAAACCATTTGCATTCCAGAACAGTGCTCTTCTTGGGAACAGACACCAGCGAATTCACCCCGTGACCCCCATGCTCTCATCGGCATCATCTGCCTTTCCACCAGCAGCAACAGCAGCGCTTACTGACTGAGCACGTACTATAATAATAACCCCTGTTTATGAAGCACTTCCTATGTCCCAGGATCCTTGGAAGTCGTCTCCCCAGCTCAGCTCAATCGGATGCCTCCAGGCACCCAAGTGAAGGAAGCACATCGTCATCCCCATATTACAGGGGAAGGAGCTAAGACACAACGAGAAGAGTGACTTGCAGGGGGTCGGGGGTAAAGCCATCAGACCCCTGAATGTCTTCCACGTATTAATATCCTCAGTCTCCCTGACACATGCGGGCATCATGATTATCCCCTTTTTATGGAAACGAGGAAGGCCAGGTGTGAGGTTACATCAATTTCCCCAAACTGGCCAGCCCACAAACACTGGACTTGATATTTAAACCACCATTTTTAAGCCATGCCACAGAGAGGATATTCAGTGTAAGAGCCTGACAGTTAGCTTTATTGATTGTCATGTAAATGCGTGATAGTAAGCTTTTGATTGCCCTGGCCTGGTGTCCCTCCATTTCAAAGACATCCGTTTCTCAAATGAGCAAATATGGTCAGCTACATAACTAGATAAAGAGCCGGGCTGCCCCATCATGAAGTTCCCCTTTTTGGGAGCCCTGCGAGAAACATACAAATCTGACTGCTTCCTTTTCTCTTTTCATGCTTTAATACCAGCTATTGGGATTTAAATTCACCAATAAAGAGAGAATCCATGAAACCCTAGCCCCCTCAACACACCCTCCACCCCAATTGAAACAGAAGCCCAGGTCCACGCTCACCCTCGGTCTCTCTCTAACCACAACCATCCAGTGCAGCCCTGAGTGTTTTGTGCTCCCTCCATAACCTGTGAGTTAATAAACCTTGTTTTTCCAAAGTTCCCTGATGGTTGTCGCTGAGCTGAGTCTTGGAATCATAATAAGAATCACAAGGGTTCCACTGGCCCTAATATTGTCTTGGATCCAGGGGAAAGTTTGTGGGGGCTGCCACAAGCAGTGGGGGCTCAGGGGAGCCCCACAAACACTCCTTACTGCCAGCATTACTCTCAACAGACTGAGGCTGACACAAAACAGGGGACCACTTCCAGAGCTCTTCTGCTCTGCTTTGTTCAAAAGTAAACACACAAGGAAACAGATAACATTTTAAAAGTAGAAAATGTGAGCAGTGACTGTTTCTCAAACACACAATGAGAAGTGCTTTCCTTCGCTGACCCCTGCAAAAGTTACTGTCATTTTCCATGTTGCGGATGAGAGTTTGGGACAACGTAATTTGTTTGAGGTCACATGGTGAAGGACAGCCAGGATTCAAACCTGGGTGTGACTCGTGGGTTTTAATCACATGGAAAAGATCTTCTCTGAGTTGGCCATTGGATGCCACCTTCTTTCACTTTTAGTCTCAGCTTTTGTATCTACAGGGAGGGTTTATTATTATTATTTTTTAAGGGGATGGTATAAAAACATCTCTTCCTCCTACCTCCTTTCTTCTCCTGCCTCCAGCACTCATTCTGCCTAAAATCAGACCCTTTCTTTCAATATGTCTCTCTCTCTGTTGACTCTGAAGATATCATCAGACCAGCAGATACCATTTGGGCAGCACAGGGCAGAATCTTCATGTCGAGTACAGCCAGATTAGCAGCAATCTCTGTCGCTAGGCCTTTATTTCGACCAGACAGGAAAAGAAATTGAGAAGAAAGTGGCTTCTTGCAACCCAGAACACACTTCCCTCCATTTCTTCTTTTCTTTTTTAAAGATTTTATTTATCTGACAGAGAGAGATCACAAGTAGAGAAAGAGAGAGAGGAGGAAGCCGGCTCCCTGCCTAGCAGAGAGCCTGATGTGGGACTCGATCCCAGGACCGTGAGATCATGACCTGAGCTGAAGGCAGAGGCTTAACCCACTGAGCCACCCAGGCAGCCCTTCCCTCCATGTGTTAGCTGTATGTTGTGTCCTATCCCACATGCTCAGTCTCCCCATGTGTAAAAACATGGTAAGAATCATCAGTGGGGGTGAACCACCCTCCGGTCCATCAGCTTCTGCCCCCAGGTTTCTTCCTGGAAATATTCCATCAGTCAAGCTCTCTCACCAGCCGACCAGGATGACATGACTGAGTGTGTGAGGAGTTCCTTTTGAGCTCTGGGACCAAACACAGATTTAAGAATTATATTTCTGTCTCCTTATTCTCCTAACCTTGACCTCTTCCTGTGGATGAACTTGATACATCTGGAATGGAGGGACCGGACGATCAGACCAGAGACAGTATTCACATTGGAGTTTTATACAAGGAGATGTAGAAATCGCTGTCTTCCCAGTGAATTTTGCTGTGAGTTGTACTCCGATTTGCAGCAGAAGAAGTGCAGTGGAGGGCGGCTGTTTCTCCTCCAGTGGCTACAGTTTTCGTCTTCCTTTTAGACTAGAAAGTGAATGAGGTGTTTGATTTGTGGTTGGGTGTTCATTTATATGTTCCCGGGTCTTAATTTCTAGAAGTGACTGACTGATGACAACAAAGGAGGATGTATTACTGAGAGTTCTGAAGGAAAGGGGGTCATGCCATGTCACGCCATGGAGGGCCATGTGGGGAAGCACCAAGTTTGATCAGGAGGCAGAAGCAAGAGGGATGGAAAGGCATAGGCCATGGCTTTTACTGGGATTTCCAGGAGAAAGGCCAGGCCGGGCAGAGGAAATAGCCTAGCATCAACTAGTTTGGATCATTCCAGCAGGCTTTGGGGCATGGGGACTGTCCCTCGCTGTTTGGTACAAGACCCTGGGCTGATTAGGGCAGGGAAATATTGGCTTGATGTGTGAAAGTTCAATAAAGCAGACAGCTGAAGGTGTGGACCTGGCCTCAGTCAGAGGGCTTGCGATATAATTTTTGTGTGCCTGTAAAAGCTGGATCACAGGGGAGATGTCAACAACTTTGGACATTAGTTTAGTTCTGTGATTAATGGATGCCGAATAGATAAACACAGAGTCCAAGGAAACAGAATGTTACTACAGAAAACACTAGAGCATACGTCTTCTCTTCCCTTCCATCCCATTCCTTATTTTCCCTCACTTCCCCAGGCCAGTAGGATGGATGGGTGAATAGTTGATCTCAGGCTGGGCGGCGGCCTTTGGTCATGTTCCCCTCAAGCTGTGATTGCATACATCTAGAGCTTTGGTGTTTGCTTTCATGGGCAATGAACGGCGGTCCCACCATCTTACCCCAGGACTGGGGCTCTCCAGGGTGCTGCCAGGGCCCTGACTTCAGTGGTCACCACAAGATGGGACATGTTCATGAGCTGTGGACTCAACACTTTCCGTGTAGGAAGTGTGGAGACCAAAGGAGAATCCTGATGTCATCTACCTGAGGAATCATGGTTTGATTTGGAAGGGAGGAGATGGATATGCAGATTTTAACAAACGTCTTCAAAACAACAGGGATCATGAAAGTGTGCAGGACAGGAGTTTGGCTGCTTATTTGGGGAACAGTCAGAATGCAGGGATGAATCCAGAGTGGCCAGTACCCACAGTCCCAGCTCCCCCATTGTTACAACCCCAAACATGGCTTCTATGATGATTTAAAAAAATCGGAGTCAATCTTTTCAGACTGTATGTCTGCAATATATGTGAATGTCTCTAGTAAGCTGAAATTTTATAGGAATGGCTCCTGTGCTAAAATATATAAAAATGTAAATAAAGAATTTGTAGAGGAAAAATGCACTTAGTGATGGGCTCATACCTCATTCTCAGGAGGGAAGAAAATAGCTGAAAACTCTTCCAGAGTAACCACATAAAGAGAATACATTCACATTCTTTTAGATTTATTTCTCCTTTTGTGTTCCTACCAAGGGAAGAGAGAGAGCTCTTCCTCTACCCTTTGTATGTATTTCATGACACTTTATTTCCCAGTTGGTTTTATTTGCCAGGGGGTAGAGAATTTCCAAACTTCTGTGTAAAAAATATCCGTGCTTCCAGAGAAAATATACGTGGTCTGAAGTTGATGAATTAGGAAATAAAGATGCTGATAGAAGAGCTGGACACTGTAAAGAGTTTTTTTTTTTTTTTCTTTAGAAAGTAGATTGGCATGGGGAGCATGGATTGTAGAAATTCTCATTTTTGTTTAATATCATTGTTCACTACTGAATTTTTAACTGTGTTCTGGTGTTATGTTATAATTGAGAGGGAAAGTGCATGCAAGTGTGAGAGAGAGTGGTGACAGGCTTGTCAGTTGACATTTAGAACTGTGGAGACAGGATCCGCTGAATGGAACAAGACACGAGTGACACCATGATGTCAGTATACAGATCTTCTGCTTGATCTCAGAGTGGGTCTTCGATCTTTGCGCACAGATTCTGTCAGCGGTAAAATGGAAACAAACTCTGTGTCTTCCTACTGTAATTTATCTCAATCTGTATGCTAAAATAAGTGTCAAAATGTTACGTATGACAACTACAGGAATATGGTTAGTGTAGAAACAGGTGGAATTAACATAACGTGGAGAACTTAACATGATTCAATGTATTTTTAACTTCTTATCTGTGTGTCATCATAGCAAAACCATCTCCTAAAAACACTGTAAGATTAAATGAAACTGAGTAGACATTTCTGAAGGCAGAGCTTTATAAATGAAGATATTGTTTGTCTTTCAAATCAAGAGCACAATTCCTAAAATTCATGAATTATACTATAATACTACATTTTCCCTTGGGGGGACTTTATACCATTTTTCAGAGGTTTAGGAAACACAGGAATTCAGGGGAGCCTCCGTAGTTCAGTTGGTTAACCATCTGACTCTAGGTTTTGCTCAGGTCATGATCTCAGGGTCGTGAAATCGAGCCCAAGCTGGGCTCCACTGGGCATGGAGACTGTTTAAAAGTTTCTCTTTCCCCCTCTCTCTTTTTCTCTCCTCCCCTACCCCTCTTTTAAAAAAACAAAAAACAAAAAACACCGGAATTGTGCTAAGTTTTGGACACAAGCTAGAGTCACAGAATTTCAAGGTCAGGTAATAACTGCATTTTATAGCCCAAACCATCCCTGGCTCAGCCCGAGTCTTATGATGGATGAGTCTAGGGATGTTTGTATTGTCATCACAACACTGTAATAGTCAAACTTGATATGGACACTTTCCCAAATGGGGACTTTGGTCTCAAGGTTGCAACACAGAGACCCTTCCTGAGTTTCCAGCCAGCCCAATCACCCTGTGTATTTCAGACTTTCCTGGTCTAAGACCACATGACTTGATTCCTTAAAATAAATCTGTTTCTCTCTTTCTCTTTCTCTACTCACACACACACATTTTGAAAAATCTCATGTATCATTAGATGATTTGGAGCCTCACATGACTAACAAATTCTACAAATTAAGACCCACTCTGTCTTCCCCTAGCTTCTACCTGTTGTTTATCACATCTGTATGTTCATCATTTAGAATAAGATTGATTCCACTTCTGACAGTTGTTTCCACAATTAATAAATCCAGAAGATATGTAGAAAGTATCTCAAGTCATGTAGACAAGTGTCTGACCTGCAAGGTCTCAGGCTGTGACCCCACCTCGAAATTACCACCGAACAAAATAATGATGGGTCTAGTGTCAAGGTCAAGAGCAAAAGATTTGCAATCAGTTTGAATCTGGATTTCAGTCTCCATCTGTTAGCTGTGTGACCTTGAGCAAGTTATCCAACTCTTCTGACCTTCTTCTTCCTAATCCATAAAATGAGATAAAAATACCCACCTGGCAGGGTTGCCGAAAGGTTTAAGTAAGACTAAGTGTGTGAAGCGCTTAACACAGTGCCTGTGACATGGTGGGTGAGTGACGAGTGGGGACTGTGGTTACTCTGGTGGAGATGTTGCATAACATGTGATAAGCTTACGGTCTCTCTAAAATGCTGCTGACAGTCTTTCCTTCCTTCAACTCAAGCAACGTGCATGGGTCTTCCTTGAGTAAGTGCAAGAAAGAGAAATAATAATTCTCACTGCCTTCCTCCTCACTCCCTTTCCCACCCCAGCCCCCACCTCCAGTTCTTGGGCTATTTCCTATAAGCCCCTTCTTAGACATCAGCTTCTCTGGGACCTTCCTCATGGACCCTCTTGGGCTGGGATGGTGCCCCTAACTGATGATTCCATAATGCTCAGTGCCTATCCATATTATTTCCTTGCTGGACTATTTGTAGTTGTTTATATGAGAATCTTGGGGCAAAAAAGTAATTTATTCATTTTTATATCTATATTATTAGTAGAGTAGGCTGGAACATCCTAAGCACCAAAAAATCTTTAGTTCAATGAATGAATGATGAATGAATGAACACCCCAGCCACTTTTATCCAACAGATTATCCTTCTGAAACAAAACAATTTCTACCCAATTTCCTATGCACTAGCCTAGAACCTTAAGGTTCTTTTATTAATTAACAAGTTGTAGTATATTAAGAACTAATTTGCTTTATTTGCATTGAAAAAAAAATCCATCTCCAGAGATGTATTTCTGACTTTGGGCATTGGCTATCTACCACTCTCCTCGCTCTGAATGATTTTCAGCATCTCTATGCAATTTCTGAAAGCAATGTCCCAGTAAGCCCATTCGCACAGTTGGCATAAAAGACATTGTGTTTGTTCATACAACTGGCTCAGTGAGCAAGAATGAGAAATTGAGTTATTTATTCGATGACTCAGGCCTTGATTACTAAATTGGAATTCACCTCTGTACCTTGAGGGAGTGGAGAAAAGAAATCTAATAGATTAAATGAGAGTGCTGCTTGTCTCTCCATACCTCTGCCAGCAGCATTGTGCATGGGATAATTAAGTCCCCGGAAGAGGAAAACTGGCCACAAAATAAAAAAATACAGATTTATCATCCATAGTAAGTGGCCAGGTGCTGGGCTCACCCAAATGTTCTGTGTTAACAAATACATTTTTCCGATCTGGAAATTTCTAGTCCTAAATGTTCCTGCATCCCTGGGAATACTCAGCCCTGTGATATTTTTTTGTGGGGCTTCTCTATGACTTGACAAAGGGCAATGTGTATTTTTCCTTTGTGAACACTGTGTAGTAGGGGGTGTGTGAAACACCATCACATGTGGGGAGGTAAAGGAGTCTGTCATCGGGGAGGAAGCCAGCAGAAACTGCATGATCTGGGAATCTGGTGGACGGAGAGCAACGATGCAGATCCCATTGTCTTTAACAGAGTGCCTGAAGTATGTGAGGAATGGGCAATCCATTTTCCGTCCTGTTCATCTGTCTTACCTGTGTCCCTGCCTCTCTGCCTCCTGACATGCCCGACAACCCTACAGGCATTAACATGGGAGCAATGGTATGTGACCAGTATTTTTCTTTTTATTTTTTTAAAGATTTTATTTATTTATTTGACACAGAGAGAGATCACAAATAGGCATAGAGGCAGGCAAAGAGAGAGAGGAGGAAGCAGGCTCCCTACCAAGCAGAGATCCTGATACGGGACTGGATCCCAGGACCCTGAGATCATGACCTGAGCCGAAGGCAGAGGCTTAACCCACTGAGCCACCCAGGTGTCCAGTATTTTTCTTTAAAAAAAAAAAAATTATTTATTTTAGAGGCGCCTGGGTGGCACAGTGGGTTAAGCATCTGCCTTTGGCTCAGGTCATGATCCCAGGGTCCTAAGATGGAACCCTGCATTAGGCTCTCTGCTCAGTGGAGAGCCTGCACTTCCTCTCCCTCTGCCTCTCCCTCCTCTAGTGCTCTCTCTTGCTCACTTGCTTGCTCGATCTCCCTCTCTCTGAGAAGTAAATAAACTCTTAAAAAATATTTATTTACTTACTTAGGGAGGGAGGGGCAGAGGGAAAGAGAGAGAGAGAGGAAAAAGAGAATCTCAAGCAGATTCTGGGCTGAGCACAGAGCCTCATGTGGGGCTCGATCCCAGATACTGGGATCATGACCTGATCTGAAGACAGACACTCAAAAGACTGAGCTACCCAGGCGCCCCTTATTCATAGCTTTTCTTAAAGAATAGAAGTATTTATTGAATGTCCGCCATTAGGCAAGCAAGGTATGTAGACCCTGATTTTCTAAATTATAAAATATCTCCTGGTTACTGCCTTTCCTGGGTAGCAAAATGTTACCTCTTTCTTATTCTGTTGGCCCTGCTCCCACCTTGCGTTTCTCGGAGAAGGAACTAGAAACCCCAGCCCAGGTGGAGTCCTCTTGGCTCCAGACACACACAGGAAGGGGAAGGGGAGACCGTTGTGTATCCTCTGAGGTAGTTCCCCTGTGTCTGTGAAGCCAGGCTGTGGAGTGCGGACCACGTCGCAGGGGACGCCCACGTGTGGACGAGCAGTCCCTGCTGACCTCGGGTGGCAGCCCCTTCAGGTTCGGGCTTTGCGATACAGGGATGTACTTCTGATTTTATTTCAGACAGACTGGAGGAAAGCTCTCATTTTCTTCTCCTTTTAATTTCAACCCTAAAAGCAAACCAAACCAAAAATACAAACCAAAAAAAATCTGTCAGTCAGAAGCAGCCCATGAGAACATCCTTTGCTTTCTTACCAAATGAAGCATTATGCTTTCCAATCCCATGTAATCAATTCAAAAATTAATTTTAGGCTCTCTCTGGAATGTTTCCTTTCAAATGACAAAAGTCATTTATGCTATGTTGACTGTTGTGGCAAATTAAATAATAGAACCCAAAATAAGAAATATGAGTTAAAGTCTATGCTTCCCATTTAAGTTTTCTGAATCTTGTGCCATTAGACGCATATACCTAAAATGCCACACACACACACATTTCCTTTAAAAATTTTTTTGAGCCACAGACCTTTTCCAAAAGAGAGAATGCTGTAATAGTTCTTAATTTCAATTTAATTTAAATAAGAGCAGAGGAGGTGGAGAAACAAAAATATATTAAATACTTACTCTCCAAAAAAGTCTTTACTCATGTTACTTAATTCCTAAAATTACCCTGCCAAGTAGAATCTATTGGCCTACATTGACAGATGAAGATACAGAAGCTAAGAGAAGTAAGAGGTTTCCCTAAAATCACCCAGCTAGTAAGACACAAAGACATTACACTACAGGCTTGCATTTGCGAGAGCAAGGTGAAAATGTGCATGACCATACTGTAAAACGAAATGAAACAAATACTACATGAAAATATTTTTAAATCCTGGGGGAACCCAGAGGAAGAAGAGATTAAACCTGTTGTTCCCAGGTTGGTGGGGTTTTGCCATCTTCCACACGTGTCTTCCGAGGTGACTCTGGTTATTAACATCAGCCAGTCAAGGAGGAAAGAGGACGGGGACCACAAGCCAGGATCTTACTTTGATCCTAGATGTTTGTTAACTGGTCTCTACTGGCAGATTTCCTCCTCCAGCCCATCCGCTACCTAGAGATCAGCTAGCCAACCTGTCATCCATGTGTCTCTGCAGGTTCTTAAAAATAAGGATTCCTGGGCGATGCCTGGGTGGCTCAGTGGGTTAAAGCTTCTGCCTTCGGCTCAGGTCATGATCCCAGGGTCCTGGGAACGAGCCCCACATCGGGCTCCCTGCTCAGCAGGGAGCCTGCTTCCTCCTCTCTCTCTGCCTGCCTCTCTGCCTACTTGTGATCTCTGTCTGTCAAATAAATAAATAAAATCTTAAAAAAAAAAAAAAAAAAAGGATTCCTGTGCGCTGTGCTCACCCCCAGGAGAAGCTGATTTAATAAATCTGGAGTCTTTATTTCTGACAAGCTGAACAGGTAGTCTGCCGGTATCTGGGGCCACATTTGGCAAACCAACCCCTGCCAGAATCTTGGATCTAAAAAACTACAACTGATCACATCATCTCGTTTATAAATCTCTGTGCCTCTTCACTGATAGTCCCAGGACAATCCAGTGTTTTAGCTGAAGGTACAAGGTTAATCACGTGAGGGCCTCAGCCCCCTTTCCCGTCCTATCTTCTGTCACTCCTTGATCTTCCAAGCAAGGACCACAGGCTCCTTGTACAACCCTTTGTGTCCGATATTCTGCTTTGCACTGGCAGCCTTGCTTTCCAAACACTGTGCGTTTCCGTTCGTCTTTCTTGATATAGCTCCAGTGTCAAATCGTTGACCCTCTCACGTTACCTCTTGGCTTCCTTCCTTTATATATTCAGAGGAATTTTTTGTTTGTTTGCTTTTTGTTGTTTTTATTTTTTATTTTTTTTGCACTAATATCTCTGTAATAACTCTTATCTGTTGTATTAAAAATGTCTCTGTTTACTGGCTGGTCTCCTCTGGCAGATTGTGGGTCTCTGGGAACAGAAACTGTCTTATTTACCATTATCTCCTCTGTACTTGGCAAAATACTTGCCAAGGTTAAGTGTTTGATAAATGTTTTAATACATTTACACAGTGATGAGAGAGCTGCTCCTTCCCTTGAACTTTGGAAAACAGTTAGAAAGGAAACAAAACAGAAGAGGGAGAAAGGTCATTCCTCCAACCACAGGCAGAAAGGCCCCGAAGAACCAAAGTTTAAGGACGATGCCTGTAGGAACGTGTGTCTGATGTGAAAGAGCCTGGGTTGCTGGGCTGCGGAGTGCGACCAAACAGCCGGGCAGGGCCTGGACAACAGGGGTGAGAAGGAAGGCAGGAGGGTTCCAGCGTCGACCTGCCAGCAAAGTGGCAGCTAACCAGTTTGATTTGTCCAAACCGAACATTATCCCCGCCCCTCCACCGAGGAGTAAGTCAAAGAATCTCTCTGTAATTTCAGCCTTATCAGCAGCAGGGGCTCCACTGCACCGCGAGTCTGATAAGACCAGTGGAGACAGACATTAGCACTACACGTTGGCAAGAATAACCATTATTCCCACTCTTCCTAGCAAGGCTTCGAGGGAAACTGCGCCACCACACAGTTAGATCATAGGGCCTGGAGCAGGGTGAGAGGGGCCAGGACAAGAGGACTCCATCTCCTGATGAAAAGAAGGACCCACGAGGGGTGCCTGGTGGCTCAGTCGGTTAAGTGTTTGACTTTGGCTCAAATCATGATCCCAGGGTCCCTGGACTGAGCCACAAGTCAGGCTCCCTGCTCACTGGGGAACCTGCTTTTCCCTCTGCCTGCCACTCCCTCTGCTTGTGCTCTCTCTCTGTCAAATATATAAATACAATCTTTAAAAGAAGAACCCATGAGAGTAAATATGGTGAACTCGGGTGAAGGATAAAGATAATTGACACATTTACAGCAGATTACATTGGCATTTGCTATTAGTACACACTTAATTGGTCTGAAAGGCAAACAGTAAGAAATAAACTTTCCCTGCTGCTGACTGTGTTAGAACACGGCTATGTTGTCTCTCTCATCTTAATTGCATCCCAGGGCATCCCTGAATTGAAGGTTTTGGGCGTTCCTCCTTGCTCAGTGCACCTGCCGGATTAGGACTCTCCGTGTAGTGAGACCCAAGGAAATTTCTAAGTGTTTTAGATACATTCACTCATTTACCTGCACAGTAATCATACAAAGTGAAGAAGGTGAGGTTTAATTAACTTGGTTAAGGGATTTAACAAGATCACAGATTTAATTCAGGGGTCTGGAAGATGAAGGAAAGAATTTCTCATGTGGAATCCCAGGTGACTAAAACACCACACATTTCATCAAATTGAAAACACCGTAAGTTTCTAAGATGCGGCATTATTGTATACATTGTCACAAAGGGGGCGGGTGGCAGGAAAGACCTGGCAATTAAAATTATAACCCAACATTGTTATCACATTCTTATTCTAAGTTTTCAAAATTTTACCCCCCAAAAATGTGCATTTTGGAATTAATGAGATAAACTGTTTTGAGGAGGAGAACTTTTGCCACCCATGTGCTTATACCACCTGTTGTGAAAATACACTGAGCATGACCTTGGAGAAGATCCACACCTACAAAAGGATATTCCAGAAAAAGTGAGCTTATTGTATGACCTCTTACATCCAAGGATTTTCTTTTTAATCCTTTAAAATAAACTGGGGTTTTGTATGAAGCTTTATGATTACTGTTGCTTCTGGATTCCTGGGCTGAAAAATGGTTTCTTTCCCCCACAAAACTTAGAATACTTGGACTCTACAGTAAAAAGTAAGACAAAAGATTTGGCTCTGATTTCCCAAAGACAGCACTTCAGCAAAACAGGGCTTATGTGATAATCTTCACGAGGCAGAATGTGTCTCTGCATCTTAAACAGGTTTCTCTAAGTAATGGATTGGTGTGAGTTTAATAAACTGAGGATCTGATGCACCGACTCTGTTCTCCGAGAACAGTGCCCCAAAATAACAAATACCAACTAGAAAAGGATGCCCCTATTCTTTAACACATAGAAAGATCATAATTTATGAGACAAGGAGAAAATGAAAATTGAATTAAAAAATATTTGAGGGGTGCGTGGCTGGCTCACTCGATTAGGCATGTGCCTTCAGCTCAGGTCATGATGCTAGGGTCCTGGGATTGAGCTCCCTGCTCAGAGTGGAATCTGCTTCTCCCTCTGCCTGCAGCTCCTCCTGCTCTTGCTCTCTCTTTCTCTCTCAAGTAAATAAAATTTCTGAAAAAAAAATTGATTGTGAAAATAAAAAATCAGTATGTCAAAACTTACCTAATGTAGTTAAATAGTACTTGGAGAAAACTTTTAGACCTCATATATACCCATTAGAAAAATGTGTAGTGGATATAAATAAGCAACACGTAATACAAAACAAATTATCAATAAATATATGAAAAACTGCCCAAATCCACAGGTAGCTAGGAAATGCTTATTAAAACAATAAATAATATTTCACTCCTGCAAAACTGGCAAAAAAAATTCTGATAATAGCAAATGCTGGCAAAAGTATAGGAAAATGAAAATACTCATTCGGTTCTTGTGGGAATACAAATTGGCACAATCACTCTGGAAAGCGATTTGGCATATCTAGCAAAGTTGAAAACATATTCTTAGGCTTTGTGTTATGGAAAATTCTTCCATAGGCACACAAGAGGCAGGGGAAAATGTTCAAAGCAATTAAAAAAATTGTGGGCGCCTGGGTGGCTCAGTGGGTTGAGCCGCTGCCTTCGGCTCAGGTCATGATCTCAGGGTCCTGGGATCGAGTCCCGCATCGGGCTCTCTGCTTGGCAGGGAGCCTGCTTCCCTCTCTCTCTCTCTCTCTCTCTCTGCCTGCCTCTCCATCTACTTGTGATTTCTCTCTGTCAAATAAATAAATAAATCTTTAAAAAAAAAATTGTGGTATATTAACAGCATTTGAAATGATTCAAAATTTCAGAATATAATGTGGTGTGGAAAAAGCAAGTTGCAAAAGGACATCTAGGGTAATAATATAGGTAAATACTATAATTTGTTTATGACTATATCTCTATACAGAAAATTATAATTTTAAAAAACATTCATGAAAATAATATATGTCAACCTCAGGATAATGGTTTTCTCTGGAGGTGGGGGAGACAAAAGTAATGGAAAATGAAGACTTGATTTGTATCTGATGTTTTATTTCATTTACAAAAGTAATAAAAGAGAAAAAGAAAACATAAACCCAATATAATAAAAGTCTAAAATCTATGAAATCCCAATGAAGTTTATATGAGAGCATACTATCTTGTTTTCTGAAGGTCGGAAGTAAGTCACATCTAAAATAAAGCAACAAAATCATGTGTAATATTTTTGTTTAAGCAAATCCAGGAAAGAGGAAAAAAAAAAAGACTTGGAGGTCTTGAGTTGCCAATTTGGACTGAGAGTGTGAAACTAAAAAATGTAGTTCTTTCTGAAGAACAGCTTTGCCTGGTCTACAGTTTTGCTCAGGTCGCGGGTGCCAACAAAGTTCCATGGGCATTTTCTCAGCTCAGGATCCTGTTGAGTTATGACAACCCTTGGCAAGGTCAGCTGCACCTACCACACATCATGACTCTCCAGAGTCTCTGAGTAACAGGTTGGAGAAAGGATCCCTTCTTAGTTTTGCTTCAGAGAGCTGGAGTCCTAAAATAGGACTATCGGGACCTTGTACAACAATTTTGGCTCAGTGTTGTGCCCTTTCTGTGACCTACAGGAGAAAAGAACAACAAAGCATTTTCCTACAGATCAGAGGAAACTGTGGCTCTACACTGCCCTGTGTTCTCTGGGCAGGAAGTCCCTTCAATGTTCACAAAGTTCCCTTCAGTGTGCTCAGATATAGGTAATAATAAAAAGACTCTGATGGCCCCCACTCACTGCTTATACATCCTATCTCCTGTTTTCTCATCAGTCCTTCTAGTGGTGCTCTACCTGCATTTTGTCTTTCTGTTCTTTCTAGTACTGATTGAAGGGCTACAGAGAGAGAATATACGTAGAGCCCTCCATTCCTACTCAAACTGAGAGGAAGGAAGAAGAACCTTCTCGGTCCTCCTCCTTGGGCCATACTCCCTGCTTCTTTGGCTCATGGTTTATGGTGCTGAGCCCTAGCCAAGCATCTCTACCACTGGTTGACACAGAGTTGACTGCACAGAGAAAGCGAGCCACATGGTACATAGATTTTGCACTGCTTTGGTCCAAAAATCCTCCACTCTTAGGCTTTGCAGCCTGAAACTCCATCGCAGCTGCAGAAACCAGTTTCCCCAGAGAGTTGTTCAAGCCCAGTGCCACATCTCACTTCCTGGGAGGAGGAGGAAGCTCTTAGAGCTGCAACAATTGGAGTGTGGGGAAAGGGACATCAAATCGGTAGGGTGCGTAGAGTGCGGTGCAAGTACTACAGGAATGATCAAGGGGGAGAGTGGGAAACCCAGAGCCTCAGCCAGCCCTAGCAGCTGGGCTCTGAGAGAGACTCTGGTCCTTCTTGCAATGTGCCATCTTTTTTTTTTTTTTTTAAGAATTTATTTATTTATTTTGACAGAGAGAAATCACAAGTAGATGGAGAGGCAGCAGAGAGAGAGAGAGAGAGAGAGAGGGAGGGAAGCGGGCTCCCTGCCGAGCAGAGAGCCCGATGCGGGGCTCGATCCCAGGACCCTGAGATCATGACCTGAGCCGAAGGCAGCGGCTTAACCCACTGAGCCACCCAGGCGCCCCAACAATGTGCCATCTTTTTATCGGGGACACAGTCCTCCTGTACCACACAGCTGCCTCCTCCCCTTCAACTGAGATCATATCCCTCCTTTGTCAGGAGCAGAGGCCAGGGATCAGTCAACCCAGACACATTTATCACACATTCCCTGTTTGCCTAAAGATTCATGAAGTTTTGTAGAGTAAAGAAAGAGTGATGCCTCAGTTTCTTTGCATCATCAGGGTTTTGTTACTTGTTTTCTTTTTTTTTTTTTTTTTTTTTTTAATTTTTTTTTTTTTTTAAAGATTTATTTATTTGTCAGAGAGAGAGCGAGCGAGAGCGAGCAAAGGCAGACACAGTGGAAGGCAGAGTCAGTGGGAGAAGCAGGCTCCCTGCGGAGCAAGGAGCCCGATGTGGGACTCGATCCCAGGACGCTGGGATCATGACCTGAGCCGAAGGCAGCTGCTTAACCAACTGAGCCACCCAGGCGTCCTGATGTTACTTGTTTTCTCAAATGGGGACAATTCTCCTGGATAATCCCATGGATGCCATGTGTTAGAAAAACACAACTTTTTTTTGTGGAGAACTTTCTAAAAGTCACTGTACATTTCCCTGTCTGGGTGAAGAGAGCATAAGTAACATTTTTCATGATGGTATAAGCTCATCATCCAGGTCACTGGTGATCTGGGCAATCTATCTGTGGGTGCAAACGTAGATGATGTGGAAACCAATGCTGATTGAGCACTCCTGTCAGAAAAACGTTTTGGAATTTGACTTTTTGAAGAAGAGAAAGAAGACCAGATTCAGGGTTGCTCTGTCTTCAACATTCACCTCTGCTAAGCTTGAGGGCTGTTTTCTCCACTGTCCATTAGATATCTCTGGTTGGATGTCCTGATGACCCCTCAAAGCTGGTATTCAAATCCAATTAGTCTTCCAACCCACACATCCTTCCCTATTTCTGTTAACACCACCTTCATCACAGGAATAACCTTGTATGGACCTCATGCCGGCCCCAGATGTGTCCCCCACACTGACTTCCCTGAATCTGACAGGTCTGACAGTGAAATCGTTCTCACTCTCATCCTCCTCCTGCCATTTCCATTGCCCCCGCCCGATGCTCCCCCCCAACCCTCCCCCCCCCACCCCCGCCGCCTGCAGGTAACGTAGGTCCTCCTGATCTCTTATCTAGACCTTGCTAACTGCCTCCTAATTGATCTTTTTGCAGCTCATTTCTCCTGCCTCCAGCTTCTCTCATCCACCATTGCCAGATAAATCTTCTTTAAAGCAGAACCTGATGGTGCCACTCCCTGCTCAGATGCCTTTAAAGACTCCTCACAGCCTCCCGAATAAGGAACAAACTCTTCAGCTGGGTGTCCAAGGCTCTGGCGATCTGGTCTCACAGCTCCTAGATCTCTTCCCATCAGGGACCCTTCCTTCCTGGTGGGCTTTAGTGCAGAAGGTCTTCACTTACACCTTTTACACAGAATCTTGTCCCACCAACTGTCAATGTATACCTTGGTCATTTTTCTGCACCATCAACTGTGATCTTCCTATGTGAATGCTTCCCTGAACTCCTCAAACTGGACTGCTCCTTTGGAACTCCCATAGTACTCTATGTTGTGGCATTTATTGCTACTGTTTTAATGTTGTATATGTTCATTTGTCTGTTCCACAAAGTAGCAAATACCTTAACAGTAAAAAAAAAAAAAAAAAAATGCTCCATGAATAGCTCTCACATGAAAATAACCTTGCTCTTTGGGCCATGTTACCTTTCTCATAATGAAGGAAAGGATGTCATAAACGATTTGTAGTATAATGTGGCTGTTTCCCTGCAAAGCCAATTAATGAATCAAAGCCTGAAGTTGAGAGCTCAAACATACTGTTTCTTCTAACCTTTAAGAGAAGTTTATCCCATCGTTGTTATTGTTCCTTGTGCTAATTGCGGAGAAGAACAGATATTTGAATGTTCCTGACAAGTCATGTTTTGTGACAACCTTCTCATCAGCTTGTGCCCATTCTTTTCTCATAGGTTCTACCTGTTGATGGAGTGTGAGGGAGAAGCAGTGCTGGTGTGATCTGGACGGGCCTTACTTCAAAGCCCGCACGTGCTTCATCATCACCAAACACTTCTGAAATCATAACACCGGGTCACGTTTTCCCTAAGCTTTTTTCTAGGTTGGCTTTGATCTTTACAAAGCAAGCATCAGATGGCACTTGTAATCTTATTGTAACAGGAAAATGCCATAGTATTTGCGACCGTCTTCAGTGATGGAGAATTGCATATTCAGTCATTGAAGATGGGGTTTCTCTGCAGTTTTCTATGCTAACTTCTGCGCACAGAGCCTTTGCTTAAATATGAATGGAAGTCTAGATTCACAGGTATCGGACAGACAAGATTTTACAAATGTTCCACAATTCACACCAGCATTGTAAAAATATTCAATCAGTAGGCTAAATTTAGAAATAATTTCCATGAGTCATTTTTTTCTTATAGTATCATTATTTTTGAAATGTTTTCATTTGCTCTTTTAAGAACTTCTATTCACTTAAAAATAAAATCTGCCTTCGAATAGCCACATAATTTCTTTATATATAAATATTTACCTTTTTATTTAACTGACGTGGAAAATACATGCTAAACTTTTCATGGAGGATCAGGCATAAATCAACTCTACATGATATAAAGCAATTAATATTGGCAACTTTTTATTTGATTTCAAATTCGACCAGCTGTCTTTGCAAGTCCAGTCTACACAGCATAAATGACTGTGTATTATACTTGCTCAATAACAATTCCCAAAGCTTGCTTTTTTCCAGAATGCACAAAGATCTCTCTCTTTTATGCATTTTAATGTTAGCATAAACTTCTTATATTTGTCCCTTCTCTTTGGCCAAAAAAAAACAAAAAAAAAAATCCTCAAATAGAAAAAGACAGAATAAATCCAAATAAAATATTTAGGGGAAGAAAAAAAAAAGAACAACTTAAACCTGGATTCAATTTCCTGCATACATGCAACAAGTACAATAATTTTGACGTCTGCCTATTGCTGGTTTCACCCAAGGATAGCATGGCATGAATTACATGAATGCCTCACACACAATTCCCATGTACTGTTCTTATGCTTTCCACACAGCACCCTTGGAATATAATAATGAAATGAAGAAATATGGAATACATAAAACTTATATTTTCTTTTCACAAAATGTTTCCAACACTTTTGCATTTTAAGTTTGAACATTTCCAGACAGCAGGATAATTCCTATAAAAGCAATTGAGATACTGGGGCGCCTAGGTGGCTCAGTCAGTTAAGTGTCTGCCTTTCAGGTCATGATCCTAGGTTCCTGAGATAGAGTCCCGCATGGGGCTCCTTGCTCAGTGGGGAGCCTGCTTCTCCCTCCGCCTGCCAATTCCCCTGGCTGTGCTCTCTCTCAGTCCGATAAATAAATAAAATATTTTTTTAATCAAAGGAAGACATGAAAGGCCTCAACAGACACATTCACCCCCATTAATCAACTTTCATGGAGAGCCTAACATACACATATTATAAACAGTAAGTAACTGAGGAAATAAGATATACATCAATAAAGAGGTTACAAGTAAGTTGTCCTGCAGTTCTGGATTACAGAAATGTCACGTAGTCTAGAAAGTCACTGTTGCCTGACATAGTCAGAAAATAATTCATGAAAGGCGAAGGGGTGCAGTTTTGTGGAATATGAAATCTATTCCTAATATCGGGCACCATTTTCAGAAAAGGGGTAAGGACCAGCATCAACAAGGTCAACCCAAAGAATGGTTGATTTAATAGCCCAGTGGTGTCCCAGTTTGATTTTGTACTAGAAATGTTAGTTATTTTTGCCACCACACATTAACATCCCAAAGGATCTACTCCGTCCATAACCTAAAAGGGGCACCTAAATACAGCTTAGCCACTGAAGTGACGTCCCTCAGCAGCGTAGACTTCTAAAAGTTCTGATTTTGTGCTCTGCTTCTCTATCACTTCCTGTAGCCAGCTGACAGAGGTTCTCTCCCCCAGCAGTCTATCTTCCCAAAGAGTGCCTCCAATTCACTTCTCTACTGGTCCTACCTTCCAGAAAGTGGTTGCTTTTCTGTTCCTAGAATTGCTGCTTTCATTTCTCAGATCTCCTGTTGAGTTTGTAAGTATTAAGAAGCTTTGAAAACTACCCAGCAGAACTCCCGGGGCCGGACGAAATTCAGGTCTCCATTTCTCTGCCATCTTGCTCTGGCAGATCTCTGAGACATCATTCTTTTTGGGTATACTTTGGTAGTCATCTGTTACTTTCCACTGACCTCATTCATTATTTCTAACGTCTGTCATTGTTTCTGGTATCACATCTGCTCTTTTTAGATCTCTTTCCTTTTTTATTACCCTTCTCTGCTGTTTCCTTCTTATCTCTTCTTTTTCTTGCCTGGTAGTTTATCAGTACATTTCAGCATTATCACTAAAATGGTTGAGTCATTTATTGAAGAAGACGAGACACCTTGTGTTTGGTTGATGAGTGGACCAATCATGTTAAACTATCCATAATTCTAGTCTTTGGCTGTTGGTTATTTCCATCATTGGTTAATATTTGAGTATTTTTTGGATTGAGAACTATTCCAACGTGCTAAAATTACTAGGCATCCATTAATGATCCTTACGTAAGGTATGGCTCTCATTGCTTTTCTTAAGTAATTGAAAAAATGTAATAGTTTTCCAAATCCAAATAATGTGGGTAGAAAGTGGATGATTTATTTTTCTGACTTAAACTAAGCAGCATAGAATGAGCTAATTGACTATAAAGTTATATTTAAATAACTAGACCATTCATTTCTACCACTGGCCATCATGCTGTTAATGGAAGAAAAGATGGGAAACAGACGTTAGTTAGAAGTCATAGGAACCCATTCTGGGTAAAAATAAATGATTTCAAAAGGCTTGTCTGCCAGCATATTTATTAAGTTATTCTCTCCCTTAATAAATACATATTGAGTGCCTCCTATGTACCAGGCAATGAGCAAGGCTTTGAGAGCATTGAGATGTACAAAACAGTCAAAATCCCTGCTCTCCTGGAGCTTATATGCTAATGAGGGCAGACATGAAATTAAGAAATAATAAATAATCTAGCTGATGATAATGGATGCTATAAAATTTAACTAAGGTAAAGGATAAGGGGGTATGGTGTGTTGTTGTTTCTAATGCAGTAGTCAGGAAAAACCTCCCTGATCTCCCGACTTTTTTAAAAGCATTTTTTAAGTTGAAGTATAACAAGTATCCAGTGTGGGATGCCTGGGTGGCTCAGTTGGTTGGACGACTGCCTTCGGCTCAGGTCATGATCCTGGAGTCCCGGGATCGAGTCCCGCATCGGGCTCCCAGCTCCACCGGGAGTCTGCTTCTCTCTCTGACCACCTCCTTGCTCATGTTCTCTCTCACTGCCTCTCTCTCAAATTTAAAAAAAAATAATAAAATAAAAAAAAATAAGTATCCAGTGTTATATTAGTTCCAGCTACAGGATGTAATGATTCAACAATTCTATACATTTCTCAGTGTTCGTCAAAATAAGTGTCCTCTTAAGCTCCTTTTCGCTTTCACCTACCCTCCGCTCGCCTCCCCTCTGGCGACTGCCAGCCTCTTCCCTGTAATTGTTTGTTTGTTTGTGTCTCTTTTTCTTTTTTTGTTCATTTGTTTTATTTCCTAGCTCCACCATGCGTGAAATACTATGGTTTTTGTCTCTCTCTGACTGACTTATTTCACTTAGTGTTATACACTCTCAGTTCATCCTTGTTGTGAAAATGGCAAGATTCATTCTTTTTTTATGGGTGAGTAATATCCATTACTTTTGGATATTATATATATAATATTCAATATGCTATTGGATATTACTATTGGCTATTGTAAGTAATGTTGCAATAGACATTGGGGGCCTGTATTTTTTCAAATCAGTGTTTTCATTTTCTTTGGGTATTCATAGAAGTGGAACTACTGGACCATAAGGTAATACTATCCTTAATTTTTTGAGGAACCACCATACTGTTTTCCACAGTGGCTACACCAATTTGCATTCCCACCAAAAGGGCACAAGTGTTCCTCTTTTTCTACATCCCCTCCAACACTTCTTATTTCTTGTTGTGTGTGGGGGGGCATGTGTGTGTGTTTAGCCTTTTTGATAGGTGCAAGGCAGTTTTCTAACTTTTGAAAAAAGATCTGAATAAGTAAGGGGGGAGCCATGATATTCTCTGGGCCATTTTCTGCATTATCCCTAAAATACCTGTTGATCCCATGAAAAATCATGGCATTGTACATTTCATGTTGATCTCATTGAAGGGATGCCATCACAGCCTGTATATCAGGGTTAAATTGTGTCTCCCCAGAAGAAACGTTCAAGTCCTAACCGTTGGTTACTTGCGAATGTGATATTATTTGAAAATAAAAATTTTGTAGATACGATCAAGTTAAGATAAGGTTATACTGGATTAGGGTGGGCCTTAAATCTACTGACAGGTATCTATAAAAGAAAGGAAAGTGAGGTTTGGACAGAGAAAACATGCAAGGAAGAAGGCCGTGTCCCTCTACATGAAGAGAATGGAGTGATGCAGCTGTAAGTTAAAGAATCAGCAGCCAGCAGCTATGAGAAGTTAAGAAAAGACAAGAGGTGATTTTTCCCTAAAGTCTTCAGAGGGAGCATGGCCCTGCACATGCCTTGCTTTTAGACTTGTGCTCTCCAAAACTGTGAGACAATACATTTTTATTGTTTAAAGCCATGTTTTTTTTAGCAATTTATTATGACAGCCTTAGAACCAGGAGTGGGAACCAGGAGAAAGCATCGAAGGGGTTGTGCTGGATGGTTTTGGAATACATACATACATGCAATCAGTGACTACCACAACAGCAAAAACTGATTTCTTCTTCCTCTTCTTCTAATTCTGCTTCTTCTTCTCCTAATTCTGCTTCCCTTTCTGCTTTCCCTTCTCCTCCACTTCCTCCTCTTCCCCCTCCTCCTGCTTGCTCTCCTCCTCCTTCTTCTTCTTCCTCTTCCTATTCTTCTTCTTTCGAATAGATAATTAAGAATGTGTGAAAACCCAACCGTTTAGATGAGAATCAGTGATAAGGTTAAGGCCACTCTTGTAATGTGTTCATGTATCTACTATTGTGGATCACATAAAACCTTCTCTATCTTGCTTCCCATTATATCACCCCAAGAGACATCACGCAGGATATCTCAGCAGCAATGAAGCATTGCTTCCATTCTTCCTACGTTAAATTTGTCTCTTCTACTTAGCCAAGAGTCCAGGAGTTATACGTGAAGCTGTTCTGCCCAGCAGAACTCTGTTTCAGGGAGTGTTGCTTTTAATGATGGTTTATTTCAAGACCTGGGTGCTGGGACTCCTGCCAGAATGATGGCCTTAACTCTACCCTATAGCAACAAAGGAAACAATCTTTACATCCTTACAGTGTCCAGATGGACAGAGTGGACACAATGAGCAGAGTGAAGAGTCGATTGACTCCAGCAAATGTTAACTCACCGTGGTCAGTTCCTCTATGCAAAAGCTGATACTCAGGGAGTTATTTTTTTCTGGTGAACAGGTCCTTTCCCAGGACAAAGGATTTCATATGTTAATGTTGCATATACTCCATTATGCTATTCAAGTCAACAGAATTGCCTGAAGCTTAATGATCTTATTTTTCTTCCACCTTGAGCAAGGGCAACCCTCTTTATGAATCTTCATGCTCTGTTTAGTGCAATGTGGTAGGTTGTACTCCTGCTTGGAATCTATGACCTTTGCCATATCGTCTTGTAATTCCTCTTCTAGAAGGAGAGAGAGTTCCCTCAGTGCTGCTTTTGGCCACTAGCCTTGCTTTGGGCATTAACAGAGTTCCTATTTTGAGCTTAAGCCTTAGGAGGCCTCTCATGTTACTGCTCAGTCCTCCTGTGCTTATGCCAGCATGATGAAAAACATGCCACAGCTAGTGATGGCCCAAGGACTGTGAACCATGCATGGAGAAGATTTGGATTCCTTCTGCAAACTGGAGTCAAGATCAACAGAGTCTAGCCCAGAATACTCAACCGCTTGTTGACCAAAAAATGTATGAGTGAAAATAACAGCTTGTTTGTTTTAAGTCACTGAGTTTTGGGGTTGTTTGTTATGCAGCATTATTTTGACAACAATGACTGATACAGGCGAGGTTAACAAGGAGAGATATTTATAGAAAGTAAACCAAATTTCATCATAGCAGTGGCTATTGATGAGTTGCTTATGGTCACGGAGAGGGAGCCTGATGTTTTAGAAGGAAATAAAGATCAGTATGTAAGATTACAACTCTGCCAGTGATGTCTTCAGTTATATAAATCACCCACCACCTCTAAGCTTTATTTTATTCTCTTATCAAATGCATGTCACACTCCTCATCCCGGAGTGGTTGGGAGAAGGATATATGAAAAAAGTATTTGAAAAGACTCAGGTGTTATGTATTCACACATTAGTATTAATATTAACCACTATTATCATTTGATCATCACCAACTTATTATATATATATTATATATATTATTATATATATTATCTGTTACATGGATATAGTGACAGGGATGACTAATATTGTGATAGTCAACATGAGGATGGGACAGGAGTTTAGGTAACACTCACCTGTAGTACCATGATAAATTAATTATAATATTTGGACTTATACTCTCCCCCTAAATTTCTTATCTGTTGTCTTTACATGTTGGCTTAATATTTTCTTATCAAGTTCTACTCCTGCTACATGTGGAAAGATGTAGACAATCTGATAAAAGAATGAGTTCACTAAAAAGAGATAAGCATACTTTAGTCCTTATCTGTGAAGCACTGTCACCATTTCTGTACACAACAATGGGATTATATTTCAAGGACTAAGTTTTATTTCTGAATCAGATGTTTATATCTCAGGCAGTCTGCTTGAAAACACTGTTGAGTGTGGAACGGCCTCTTGCAGTTTCTTTAAGGCTTTGAAGTCCATACTTTCTTTATGGCTTTGATCTTCCAGAAGATTCTTGGGTTCTGGCTATAAGGCTACTTAGTTGAGCTTCTGCTGAGGCATCCAGCTAGAGCTGGGGGATTTTAGGGCTTGGTGCTGAAGAAGAACATGCTATATTCCATGGTGTCATACATGACTTTCATTCATGTATTTGTCTAACAAAATCTTTTATTTAAAAAAAGATTTTATTTATTCATGAGAGACAGAGAGAGAATGGCAGAGGGAGAAGCAGACTCGCCCCTGACCAGGGAACCCAATCCCAGGACCTGAATTTCGATCCCAGGACTCTAGGATCATGACCTGAGCAAAGGCAGACACTCAGCCATCTGAGCCACCCACGTGCCCTATCTAACAAAATCTTATCAAGCCCTACATTGGAGAAGTTTGTGTGTGAGGTAACTCAGTATGAATCCCTTGTGATAGCTCAGTGTGTGTGTCTTGCCTGTGTGAAATTGGATCATCTCCCTCCCCAAGGAGGAGCACTGTAGTCATAAACGTTCTGATTTGCATATTCCTCTGTGCATATCCTGACCCTTCCACTTTCTAGTTTCCCAGTGACAGGAAAGAGTTAACACATATTTTTCAGCACCTGTCACAATTTGGGAGGGACTCAGGCAGTGAAAATAGTAGGACTCCATTGATGTAGCGAGAAGTATGCACACGTTTGGAAAACTATTCATAGGTTGCTCTTTTATTCTTCCTTCCCTTCCCCCAACCCTGGCCTGTGGACGTGAGTGGCAACTTAAATGAACCATAAAACATCCCCGGAAAAGTCTGCAGTGTGCTGAAGGAGGCAGCAGAGCATTGAGATGAATGGATTCGGGAGGTTTCTGAGCAGGGGAGAGACAGGACCTAATATTTATGGGACCGTTAAACTCCCATGTGCTCTGGACCTATGAATCTGGAGAGGTGTCATCCAGTCATCAACTCTGGACTATTTCCTGGCATTTATCAAAGCCATGGTCCCTCCCAAACATGGATGATGGCACAGAACCAGAGAACCCATCCTGAACTTCACTAACATAACGCTCCTCCTACGTGAACGGATGTATTTCTTCTGCATGAATGGACAATTGCTTTAAAAAACAAAACAAGACAAAAAACAAAAACCAAAAAAACTTGCATTTACTCATTTGCCAGACAACTCCTACAAGTCTTAAGATCTCAGAGGCTGGAGGATCCCCATGTAGACTTATAAAAGTAGCTTTTACCTACCAGCATACTGCTAAATTCAAAAGAACAGCTGTGGGAAAGCAGAACCACAGTCTGAGCCCAGGTTTGTCATATAGCAATTTTTTGTCCTTGGGCTAGTTTTTTGTCTTTCTGAGCTGTGCTATCCCTTCATTCTCCTCATCTATAAAGTGGGAACCTGAAGGTCTGTTCCCATGACTTATTCCAAATAGACTGGGTTCTTCTGCACCAAATTCTGTGTAACACACCAAGGATAAAACAGTGAACAAGCACCCTTGATTCTTGTTCCCATGGAATGTGGTGCTTTGGTGGGCAGGAGAAATATAGCACGTGTATTATACATATGGTGAGTGTTAGGAAGGAAAGGCAGGGCATGTGGCTGGAAACAGGAAACAGGAAGTGCCCATTTATTCCTGACAGTCAGGGCAGATTCTCCAAGGAAATGCTGTTGGGGCAGAGATAGGAAGGACACATAGATGAATACTAGATATTGGGATGTCAGTAAGGTTCCACGTAGGAAAGAGCAAGTGTGAAAACTCAGGGAGGAGAAGGGAACACCGCGTATGATTTACAACATGGTGTTGGGGGAAATTAAAAGAAAACTTACACCAAATAGAGCTTTATCAACTGTCTGTGGACATTTACCGAGGATCCTGAGGACCTCCGCAGAGCCATAAAAGAAATCCTATAAGAGATCCCATTTGGTTAAATACACAAGTTTCCTTTCAGCTAACGCTACTAAATATTTGTTGAGGTTCATTTCTGAGGGAGAGGTACATTTGAGGCATAAATTGTAAAACTTGTCCTTGCCTGTATCTGATATTCTGGCTTGTTGGGGTCACCATGGATGACATGAGTCAAGATAACAACTGTCTTTTTTTTTTTTTTAGGTTTTTAAAAAAATTTATTTTCAGTGTTCCAAGATTCATTGTTTATGCGCCACACTCAGTGCCCCATGCAATACGTGCCCTCCTTACGACCGACCACCAGGCTCACCCAACCCCCCACCGCCTCCCCTCCAAAACCCTCAGTTCGTTTCTCAGTGTTCACAGCCTCTCATTGTTTGTCTCCCCCTCCAACTTCCCCCAACCCACTTCTCCTCTCCTTCTCCCAATGTCCTCCGTGTTATTCCTTATGCTCCACAAGTAAGTGAAACCGTATGATAATTGACTTTCTCTGCTTGACTTATTCACTCAGCATAATCTCCTCCAGTCTGGCCCATGTTGATACAAAAGTTGGGTATTATTCATCCTTTCTGATGGAGGCATAATATCTATTGTATATATAGACCATACCTTCTTTATCCATTTGTCAAGGTATCAACTGTCTTAATATGTTAGTGAAGATTTTTTTCTTCTGTTATTCACTGATTGGTGTTCTAGACTAAGCACATGTTCCAGCCCATTTCACTCAGGGTGAATTCCCTGTCTGCTCAGGTATGCTCATAAAGTTGGGAAATGGTCTTTGTTCTCCTTTTTGCAAGTATTAGACTCTGAGTGCTATCTCACAGCTCCCGTCTCTGCTTCCTCTCCAGTCTTGTGAATTGTTACACATTGACTCCTGAGCATGGATCTTGACATGGGTGGAAATGAGCTCACGTTTACTCAGAGCCATGCTACAGTTACAAGAGGCAGTTTCTGGAAATTACAGAAAAAGGATATATTTGTTTCTGATTCTGTAATCTCCAAGGAAAGCCTGCAGGTATCTAGAACAGGGATTGGCAAACATCTTTCTCTTTTGTAACGGTCCAGGTTGAAAATATATTAAGTTTTGCAAACCATATACGGTCACTATTGCGTATTATTTGTTTATGTTTTACAAGCCTCTAAAGATGTAAAACCTCTCTTAGCCCAGCAACAGGGAAATGGATCACAGTCTGGATTTGGCCCATGGGCTGTAGTTTGCCATTCCCCAATCTGGACTAAAGCTGAATCAGAGCATATAGCCCAACCTGATGAGCTATCTCTTTCTTTACTCTGTTTAGGATTAATATGTCTCAGATAGATGTTGTATACCTAATAGGGTCCATTTAATTTCAGTGTATGTAGGATAATGGAGTCCTCTTGGAGAATTTTGCTTTTGCACTACTTAACAAGATGATAAGTTAGCCTGCCCCAGTTTCATGAATGATGGAAGAATTCATGAGACTCCTGGATCAGAGACAAAGGACAATTTATCCAACAGCAGTAGCCAGACTGTGAGTATTTTTTTGCTGGTTCCTCAAACACCAGTTTCCACTGGGTGGCACAAAGAGAACTCCATGATGTCTGTATGTGTTTTGGGCTACATCGCAGCATAGGATACTTGAGTTTATGGAACTGAATCTTTTAAAATAGGCGGTAAGCATACCTGCTCTTTGTTCCAGAGGGAGACACTATCTCTATCAAGCCAAGCTATAGGCAGATCTGCTCTTTGTTCTAGAGGAAGATACTATTTTAATCTTCTGAGACAGTTTATAAACATCCTTGAAAACAGAGTCCGAAAGAAGAGGATAGAGAGGACCTTATTTGTAAGACATGAGGAAACACAAGAGATCCATGGAAAACTGTCTTTCCGTAGACAACTAGTACACAATAGACAACTAGTATTTATTCAAGCTAACCTGACAGTCCATGTATTTCGGAGAAGCTAAACATCAAATAAGCTATTTCAAAAAGCAATATTTTCCTTTGTCCTCTATTTATTTAAATGCCATCGAAGGACTGATCTAAGTTTGTCTGGTTCTATAATAACTAAAAAAACCCTTCATGTAGGGATTTCAGCTCCAAGAGCAAAAGAAGAGAATTTGAAAAAAAAAAAAAAAGTGATTCATTTTTGGAATTTTCAGTATCGTTAGAATTTGACATAGAATCAGAAGTACTCTCTACATAAGAGAAATTAAATTATCACTTCTTTCAATAGGCAGACAATTTTTCCTTCCATTGTACCCCAAATGATATATAACTTGGCAGGATTCAAATAGAAATTTGGTGAGAAATCTTCAAATGTAATCCATGATTCACAGGGAGAAAGCACAGGGGTTCAGCGGGCATGAATACAGGCTTAATGGGAGCCTGTGGGAACTGATCAGTGCCTGGGTCAAAAACGAAAGAACATACGGGTAACAGGCAGAACAAGTAAAGTTAATGAATAAGGATGACCCAGAAAGCATCACCAGAGAAACCCATGTTAATGATGCTCTGGTCCAGAGGAGTTTTCCTTTCAAAGATGTTACTAACTGCATTGGAAAGATGTTGCCTACTGTAAGACAGATTTATTCAGTAAGGTTAGCTCTGAAAATTAATGTGCCAGTTGAAGCTGTGGTAGTCAAATATAGATTTTTCCATGGCTCCATTTCCAGATCAGTGATGCTCACCCTTCATGTTTGGACTCATCTTCTCCACTGAGTCAGCCTTTTAAAGCTCCAAGTCTCCAAACATTCACCCATGAATGTGGCTATAAACAAACAGTAGAATGATATTCCAACTTTAAGAGACATACCCAAAATGATTATTTTTTTTAAAGATTTTATTTATTTATTTTAGAGAGAGAGAGTGAGCAGGGGAAGGGGCATAGGGAGAAGGTGAGAAAGAGAACCCTCAATCAGACCCCGCACTGGGCATGGAACCCTACACAGGGCTTGATCCCAAGACTCTGACTGAGATCAGGACCTGAGCCAGAACCAAGAGTTGGGCACTTAACCAACTGAGCCACCCACGTCCCCCCAAAATGATTATTAATGGATCAGAATAAGATTGATTTGTCCAATTTTAATGTAATTTTTGTTGTCTTAAATTTATACTGAAGAGTAAATATAAAAGAAAATGTAAGTAAAAATATTTTTATTCAAACTACTTTTTGGTGTTTAGAGCGTATACTCTTGAACCAGGTAACCTAGCTTTGCATCCTAGTCCTAAGCCACACACCTTGCAGAGTAAGTTAATTTATCTTTTGCTCATACTGGAAGGGTGGTTTCAGGTAACAATTGTAAAGTGTTTGGAATACCAGATGTGTAGTAACCACTGAAAATTTTAGATTACTTCATTACATGCATCAAGAATCTTAATGTCAAACTGAAAAGCAGGCAATGTGATGGTTATAAATCAGATACCTCCTAAACATGAATATATAGAGACTTTAGATGATGACCTCTTCCAGAGATAGATCCCACCACTTTCTGACAGGTAGCTAGATTAGGGCAGAGTAGCTCATTGCCACCAGGTATTGGACTGGTTTGACTTTGGGTTATAGACTTCGTAAGACTTATTTAACTGCTGGTTGATCCTACACTTGGGACGTAGCCCTCCAGATTTCCAGTTGAGAGCCAGAAATATTAATGAGGCCAATTCGCCATGGCATATCTTGAACTTTAATCCCCCCACACCCCGTTAAACCCTGCTTCTCAATTGCTTTCAGCTTGGCTTTTTGGCTTCTTACTCTGAACAGCGTTAAGCATCTTGGTCTTTCTAGCTGACTAAAGAAATACATCACATTAGCAGCCCTGGAGACTGTCCCATCCTCTACTGATTTTCTTGAGGGATAGGCACAATTTTGTCTGGAAAACAGAACCAACTCGGGACCAGCCAGAGGGTAACCATGCCTGTTTACTTGCTTTTTTTCCTAGTTTCAGTGTTGGCCCACAAAACTTCCTGTGATGATATCCATATTGTACAATCAGGTAGCCACTGGCTGCATGGGAATCTTGAGTATTTTAAATAGGGACAAAGGCATCTGAGAAAATGAATCTCTATTTTTATTTAGTTGTAATTAATTTAAATGTAAGTAGCCATTATGCTCCCCAAAGGGACACTATGGCTTATATTGTGGCTTTAGGTACAGCAGGTGACAACTTCCATCCAGTTGGAAAGAATGTTACATAAAACGATTAGGTAACCGGAGGATTGATCCCAAATGGTTAAAGTCACCTCTATGTGCCAGCTCTCCTTAGAAGAGGCTTCATGGGGCACAAGCACCCTTGAAGTCAAGAGAGTCATTGCCTGTGGTGGGAAAAGGAATTAGAAACAGGAATGTTGAAGAAGATGCACTTACCCATCGTAGGGCACAACAGAGTGACATGCAATGTTTTCAAACCTTGTCGCTATTATCATTTGGGCAACAGACCTTTTCGTCACACCAAGTTTTTCATGGAAGCTCCTATGTATTGGACAGATAAGACCAGGTATGCTAGACTCATAGTCATACAAGATCTTACGTCTTTCTTTCCCTGTTACCTCACAGGATTCTGCTGAACAGTTTGGAAACCATGGTTCTAGGACAGCACTGTGATTTTATACAAGAGGAAGCCAAAGCCCAGAGAAATAAAGTGCTAGCTAGCTCCCAGGCACTTGGCTGCTAAAACAAATGGGACTACATCCAAGCTTCTTGTCTCCCAGTTGAATGTTGCCATGATGTTGCTTCTGCCTGAAGCTTTGCCGACTCCATTAGTCTTTTTAATGCCTCCAAAAATAGGAGTACCCTGTACCCTACACAGTGAGCCATCTGATCCTCTCTGGAATTTCACTTTTGTCTGCTGTGTCTTTCTCTTGTTTCCTTGCTCTTGCTGCAAGTTCCTTAAAAGCAGGAACCACACCATCTATTCTGTTAGAGTCCCTGGACACTTGGCAGAATGTAAATAAACCTGCAGTCAATATCCATTTGAATGATGATTCCCCTTGCCAGTTGCTTTACTGAAAGTTCACTGAAAGCCCAGCAGTGCCCTGCTGCCTTGAGCACATACAAAATGTAAAAAATAGTCTCTCCCTTTAGGAAGCTTAAGTCTGCGTGGGAGAAACAAGACAGAAGAAGGGATGAACTACAGTGGTGTCTTTCTGTGTGAGCTCTGTGGATCACCTGCATCAAAGCTACTTGAAGATCCAGATGGCTGGATCTCAGGCATAGAGATATGGATAAGGAAAGACCCAAGCAACATCATTTACCATAGATTTCTCAGTTGACTCGATGCATTTATAATTTCAAAAATTGGAG
Source organism: Mustela nigripes (assembly GCF_022355385.1). Lineage (NCBI taxonomy): Eukaryota > Metazoa > Chordata > Mammalia > Carnivora > Mustelidae > Mustela > Mustela nigripes. The sequence goes on from NC_081566.1 coordinate 56,908,575, forward strand.
AATATAAGTAGGTTAGCAATCTTTGGTGCTTGAATGCATGTCTGGAACATCTAGGTTGAGGCAATGTTAGAAAACTTGGATGAGCTAAGGAAGGAACTCTGGCTGCCGGAGCATAGAGAGAGGTGGACAAGAGCAAGAGGTCTAGCTTTGTTGAAGCTGACTCTCTAACCACAGACACTAGAGCTACTGATCCCCACGATGGAGAGCCCTCCGCTCTGGTGGATGATTGTGAGAGCTGCCGCCGTGCCCCGATCAGCTTGCATTCCAGATAAATGGTCACCAGCTCAGGGGAAGGGAGTTGCAGGAAAGGCGAGCGGTATGTTTGGACAGCCCATGTGAAGGAGAACAGAGGAGAGGAGCCTGTGGAGGGTGGGCGGTTGTTAGGAGCTGTATTAGGTATCTGCGGTTCTATCACAAAGTACCCCAAAACTCAGTAGCTTAAAATGACAAATATTTATCATTTCACACAGTTTCAAAGGGGCAAGAATTTGGGAATGGCTTAACTAGTCTTCTGGCTGAGGGTCTCTTATTGGCCTGCAGTCAAGATGTTGGCTTTAGCTACAGGCTCCTGGAAGCTTGACTAGGGTTAAAGGGCTGCTTCTGTGCTCACTCATGTGGCTCTTGGCAGGAGCCTTCAGTTCCTTACTGACCAGTGGCTGGAGGCCTCCGTTCTCCACCCTGTGGGCCATTCCAGAGGACTGCTCATGAGGTGGCACATTCCTTTCCTAGGGCAAGTGATCCAGGAGAAAGAGAGAGACTGGATAGAAACCACAGTTTCTCTTATGATCTTATTTCAGAAGTGATATACACTATTATACACCATTACTTCTGTCCTGTCCTGTTGGTCACAGACACCAGCCCTGGTGGGAGAAGACTACACAAACTTGGGGATGCCAGGATATGCAGAGCATCGGGAGCTATCTTCCAGGCACTACTCTTCCCTGGGGAAAAGAGACCCCTGACATAGCTTCAGAGGTGCAGCCTATGTCCTCAATTTATACCAAGTGTGAATCTTCCTCTTTAATCTCCCACACAGGAGGTCTTCTTACAAATTCATAGGTAGAAATCCCTGACATCTATTTTTGCCCAAGCCAGTCTTTCTTGCTGCCTATATTTTCCCAAACTTTCTTCTATAAAATGTTCTATAACCACTACTACCCCATCCCACCAGCAGGAAGGTATTTTGAGTGAGATACCTTCCAATAACAGTTATTCCCCATCTGCTGAGGTGGAAAACAAAAGGAATTGCCTTCTAGTGCATTTCCACAAGGAGTTGTGAATTACCTGCATGGGTTTCTTTGGTTATATGATTGCGAAAATTGTTTCCAGGAAAACTACCTCAGGGCTGCCCATGTAACTGTAACGTGCCTGAATTTCTTATTTGTTAAACAAGGTCTGATGGGGTTTTTTGCATGCTGGAGTGTGAGCCTTCATACAACTTCTTCAAAAACATTTTTAATACAATTTTAATTTTGTTAAAATTTTGGCATCTTTCAAGTACATATATGCATATATATATATATTCAGATTTATATAAATATATGTATAAATATATTCAGATTTTTAAAGCATGGACTATTGATACCTAGTACTCACTGTGTATATATAATATCGAATCTTGTTTATTTATTTATTTATTTATTTATTTATTTTTACCTAGGTTCCATTGTTTTATATTTTCTTTGTAACCGCTTTTCATGCATTCCTTCAACAAATTTTTATTAAGTGCTAACCCAGGACCAGCTTACTCTAACCCAGGACCATGGGTATATGGCCTTGAACAAGAGAGCGAAACTCCTGTTCTCAGCTTGCTGCCATTCTCTCTGAAGAGAGAGAGAATTAGTAATCAAGTACACAGGATGATTTCAGGAAGTGATAAGTATCTAGCAAAATAAAGCATGTAACTGATGGAGTGCCTGGGCAGGGAGGTTTATTTATTTTGTGTTCTTAGAATCAGGCATCTTGGAGGCTGTGAAATTTGAGCTGAGTCGTGAATTATGGAAGAATCAGCCATTGGAAGAGGCAGGGGGTAAAATTACAGACCAGCAGAATAGAAAGTGACTATATTCTAAAACCAGAATAAAAATAGAAAGCCAGTGTGGCTATAGTGTTATAAGTATTGTGGAGGGAGACAGGAGAAGGTTCAAAAAATAAGATGGGGTAGATTAGGTGTGGTTCCGTGGGTCAGGGTAAGGAATTTTGTTATTCTAATTGCAATGAAATGCACAGGGTAGAGTGGGGGGTGGGGGATGTCAGGGGGTTGCTAACAGTCCAAGCAAGGACATGGTTTACAATCAACAATTATTTTTTGAATAAATCAGCCAACTATGGATGGCTTAACTATTTTATGGAATAAGTATCACTTAACTATTTATAGAATGAAATAGACATGTTTCTATTACAGATCATAAGTTTACTGTATTTAACTTGTTTATATATTATTTTGTTATAGTTGGAGGTTCCGGTCCCCAAGTTTTGGAGACGAGAGAAAATTCATAAAATTCATAAAATTCTGGTACTCCAAAGATGCCAGAATATGTCATCATGGATTAGAAAAAATAATACAATGAAATGCAGGTCTTTCCCAGGCTTTTGAAATGTGATCAAAGACAGTACAAGTTTGTTTTTAATATTGTATTGTCACGTGTCATTTTATATGTTTACTTTCATAGTACTTTGTGTTATTTGCATATTGGGCAGAAAAATTCCAAAGTACTTTAAGTCACTCAGTGATGGAAACACCTTTCCGAGTCAAAAAGCAACATTTGGGGGCGCCTAGGTGGCTCAGTGGGTTAAAGCCTCTGCCTTCGGCTCAGGTCATGATCCCAGGGTCCTGGGATCGGTCCCGCATGGGGCTCTCTGCTCAGCAGGAAGCCTGCTTCCTCCTCTCTCTCTGTCTGCCTCTCTGCCTACTTGTGATCTCTCTCTGTCAAATAAATTAATAAAATCTTAAAAAAAAAAAAGTGCAACATTTGCTTCTGGCTGTATTGTGAACCATATCTGAGTAGAACCGCCTTCTGAGACTTGATTTCAGCCAGAAATACTGCCCTTTGCTAAAGTGTTAAAGATTTGATGATCTTTTAAAAACGTCCACGGGCTTGATCTCAGACTAGAAAGTACACCTTCTTTTTTCCAGAATGGGTCCGTATCAACCCTTTTACTTCCTCTGGAGCAGAACCCTTAGGAGAAGACTAGATGTCTGCTACATGGAGGTTCTCCTCTTCTGGCTGGAATATGAAGACCCTCAAAGTATTGAGCCTTCCAACACAGATTATAATTTAGGCCAAACTCACTCGTAGTGAGCTGGGCAAAATCATATGAAGTTAGGGCCCTGGGTGGTTGGGGTGATGACCCTTCACCCACATTCTCAGCAGATGACTTTATCTTTTATTTCACCATAATAGCTCTTTGCCACATGTCCCTTTCTCCCACCTACACTTTATTTGCTCTTCTCTGGCTTTTCCTCTTGACTCATCCCTTAAGTGTTGGTATTTAGGGCAGGGTGTGGTGTTGCCTGGGGCCTCTTTTGCTTCTCATTCTACACACATGCCTCTGAGACCTTGACCACTCCCGTGGCTTCTGTTCATCTATAGGCAAATGACTCTCAATTCTGCAGATATAGTCAGGACTCTTAATCAGTGTGGCCAGAGATGGAATGATCATCTTTCCCTTTCCATCCACCTGAAATCTCACCTTTTCTATTCTTTTTCTCAAAGCGTAGTCTCACCGGCCACCAAGTTGTTCAATACAAAGCCCTTGGAGTCCTTCTTGACTCCTTCTTCCAATTAATCAGCAACTCCTATAAATTCAAGCACCCAGCCTTGGATGATCCAGCCTGTGTGAACCACTTCAGCTTTTTTGGAGAGTTTTTCCTCACTCTATAAGATGTTCCAGCCCTAGAGAACCAACTCCAGCTCTTCAAGACTTTGTCTCACTCTTCCTTTCATCCAGGACTTTGCATATCCTGTTCCTTCTACCAGAAGTACTCTTCCCATTGCTCAACCCTTTACCTGAAAAAAAAAAATGCATTTATTTTGTAACTCTTGTTATAAAAGTCACTTCTATCTAGGAGTCTCTTCTGGATAGTTCAGACTACCTCAGGACCTCTTCTTCTCTTTGTCTCATCTCAAGGGACTTTGTCCTTTTTCCCATTATAATTTCATATTTATAATTACTTAATAATCCATCTTCTCCTCTAGACTTCTATTCACCACCAACTCCCCAAGTCCTGGCAAATGGAGGTTACTCAAATTGAACAACTGAATGAAAATTAAGAGATCAGAGCTTTCCCATGTGTCTAATGACCATATGTCTAAGTCCAGTTTGGGAGCATATCATATATACAATGTTTGACATAGGACCTGAAAAAAACAGTATTTGAAGTCAAGCTGTCTAAACTGTTAAAGAAAAAACTGCATTCAGAAGGTATTATGAAGGGTGTTGTGTGTGAGACGGGAAGGGGGTCATGGAAGCAGTATCTGGGTCATTGCTGCATTCCCTTATCTCTTTCCACCTCTCTCCAGGCAAGTTTATCCAGTCCTTGGTTAATCAAATATCAGGACCAGAAATGATTAAGAGAGACGTAAATGCAGAGGAGGAAAGGCAGTTAGTGACTTGGGTCCCTTGACACAAGTGCACACCTCCCTCACTAGCTCCTGTGCATCCTTTGCCTCTTTAGCCAGGCCTCCCCTTTCATAGGCTCTTATAAATCTGCACATCCCTCAAATATATGTATGCTAAACCTCCTATCCTCTCACTGAGTGGCTTCATTCATATTCAGAACTTCAACCTCCACTCACAGATTGATGTCCAAATCTTTATCTCTAATCAACAATACTCAATGGAGTGCCAGATCTGCGTGACCAACTTCACTATCTAGTAAAAACTTCCAGCTAGGCATCCACAAAGCCCCTCATTTTACCCCCAAACAGAGGTATCATTTACCTTGCATATCTGTTTCTTCATTCTACAATTTCCCAATATAAACTTTAGAGTTATCATAGTAATAAAAGGCACACATTTATTTAATGTTAACAATAAATTAGGCACTATTCCAAGAGCTTATGTAGAGAGATCCATTCAATCCTCAAAGTAACAGCTACTATTACAACTCCATTTCACAGATGGACAACTGAGACAGAAAGGCATAAAGGAACTTGACCTAAGTTGAAGTCACAAAAACCAGAGTTCAAATCAAGAGAGTCTGGCTCCAGAATCTGAATACATAACCCACTCTGTTCTGTGCTTCTAGAGTCAATAGGTTTTAAAATATTGTTTCCTTCACCAAGGAACAGATTTCTAAGGACTGGCTTCCTAACTTAATAAATTTAAAAATTCTAGCATCATCAAGCTCCTTGCCTGGTACATAGTGGTGTTGACTGAATTAAAAAAAAAAGAAAAGAAAAGAAAGGAATGAAAATGTGCAGGAGAGATTGGAAAACTACAATCCACAATTGTGGTGAACCACAATTGCAGTAAAATTTGTTGTAGAAAGCTATCCTTTAAGTCACCCCCCTCCCACAGCTACATGACCCCTTCTTCTCAAGTACTTGCAGGATCTTCAAAATCCCAGAAAGAAGTCTATACAATGTGGCACAACAGGCTTGATGGGAATGAGCAGAGGGAAGAAGAAACAGAATGAAAAAATTCTTCCCTTTTCTTATAGCAGAAACTACTGATACTTCTTTGGGCTTTCAGTTGTCACATTAAAGCAGAGTCTGTGGCTTTCATTGTAGTTTTAAAAGTATAGTTGTTTGTTAATCTCAAGAGGAATACAATATAGCCGTATAATTTGATTTTTCTAGTAGAGAAGCAAATAATGGTAACTAATTTTTACTGAGGTATTATCAGGTTCTAGGTCCTGCACCAGGCAATTAATCTGGGTACTATCATCAGTTACCATATGTGTGGGGAAGTTGAGGCAAAGAGAATTGTTGGGGAACTAGACAAAGGGACAAAGGAACAAGTACATGAAGAATAAGAATTTGAACACAGGCTGTGTGCTTATAGGACTTCTGCTCTTAACCCCCAAGGCTGGACAGTAGCTTTCCATGAAACTAAAAAGCCTAAACAGTGATGATTTGGAGATAGGAGGCCATCTATCATTGGCAATCTTTTCCCATTTTGTGAGGGATGGTGAGGACAGTCATTTCTTGATTATGTGGCCAAGTTTCCCCCCCCCCCATTCATTTTATCATGGCTTCATCGGTATGCAAAATGGAAAGGCAGGATGAGGGAAAACAACCATAAAAAATAAAAGCAAAACTTAAAGTAAGGTCTGTTCAATCAGCTATATCTGCCATTAATTTCAATAAATATCCAATTAAATTTGTTGATAGGGAGCTCACGAACCTTGGAGAGAAATAGATCACTTCAAAGAATCTGGAGCCCTTTGGAAGCCTTGATGAGTAACATCATCTTTCAATGAGCTCATACCTAATATTAATTTTAATTTGATGAATATACCCTGGATAATTTGAAAAATTTATGGGACTTGGTTTACAGGTTGTTTTTCCTTTAAAGAGGACGCAAAGTGTAAAAGCAGAGTTAATTAAAATGCACATTTATTTTAAATACACTGGCAGAAAATTGCTTATTACTCATGATTTCAAGCATCAAAATACTCAGATCTCGATTAGGCATGCTTCCGGTTTAAGTTGGGGTTTTGTGATGATTTGCGTTAGCAGAGATTAGTCAATCTGCACAGCATCTGAAAGGAAATTCTACCCTTTTCTGTCCAACTCTGATATTAAAGCCACTGCTTAGGATCAAATACACCTTTAGCTATTTTAATAAACATCTGCTTTTGTGTTTTGTTCAGCTGAGACTGGGAAAACAGTGGCTTTCGTTATAATTTTAATAACCAGTTTTCTAAGTTTCTATAGTTCCATAAGAAGAGCATGTTTCTAAAGCAACTGAAGAATATTTAATTTTTAAATTATAATCTCTCTCTGCCCCAGGACTACTCTGTTTTATCCCACAGTTTTCTAAAACTGAATCAGAAGTTGAAAACTTTAGGAGACACACATATATATCCTAATGTAAGAAATGGACACACAGACCCAGTCCTCGATGTTCTGTACATAAGCCCGCTATTTCCTCTGTGTCAGTTGGTCTGTGTTTAGGACCCAAACCACTTGAGCTCCACAAAAGCATTTTATCAAGTAGTGTGTTTGAGATCATTTAGTTATAATTTGTTTCCATGTTGTCCCTTTTTTTTTAGGAGAGGGGGCAGAAAGAGAGAGAGAATCTTAAGCAGTCTCCATGAGAGGGGTTTGATCTCATGACCCTCAGATCATGACTGAGCCAAAATCAAGAGCGGACACTTAAACAACTGCACCCAAGCACCTCTTATGTTGTCACTTTGACTGTTATAAATCATATATTTTTTAAAAAGTCAGAAAATGAAATAATTCCCCCTCAGTAAAGAACATCATTTCCTCTACTCTTCCTCTTGTTTTTTAACTCCTGGAGATCTAGAGAGGAATTGAGATGAAATGTTTGAACAAACATTTATGAGAAAGGTATACCGCAGTGGATGTTTTTTGTTAATACCTAGTGCTACCCTCCTCCTCATCAGCTGTCCTGTGTGCTGTAGGGGCTTAAAGTGTAGAAACTACATTTCCCAGACACCTCTTGGATAAATTTCACCAACGAGACGTGCTTCTGGAAGATGCAGAAGTGGAAGAGGAGGAGACGTTAGTCTACTGTGGCTGCCGTAGGCAGATGCAGGAGGGGTCTGCAGATGATTTTCAGGGAGCGCTCTGAGAATCACCCACTTTGGTGAGACAGCTGCAATCATTGGCTTTCAATCTCTGGGTGGGTGTCCTCCTAAGAATCAGCTACCTTGGGGGTAGAGCAAGTGGGACCCTGGTGAAAGCCCCCGACTCTCCCAGCACTTCTGTGTATCTAGAGAACAGCACTTCATGCTCTCCTCCTTCAACCTTCCCAGAGCTGTACAAGCCTCTCACATCCGGAGTTAAACTCCTTCCACCTCTAAATGCCTAGAGTCATTTTTGGTTTTCTGACCAAACCCTAACCAGTAGCAAGCTATCTGATTTCTTAGTATTTTGAAGCAAAAACTCATTGTTAGAAGGACAAAGAACCATTCAGTACTTACAAAGAGGGGTACCAAGAGACTGTTTTGCCTGAGTAAAGGGATACAAAATGAACAGTTAAGTTGCTAACACACATCTTTTTTTTCAGACCAAGAATTCAAAATAGACATCGTATTTCATACATAGGGAGAATAAATGACCTAACTTGAGTTGAACCTTTGCACTGTGCCAAAGTCTTTTATTTCCTTTCTGAATTCCTCTGCTTTCCCTGCTTTTTGTCACTGTGTATTATTGCTCAAATATCTCTATGGCCTAAGCTTGTTATATGGCATAGAATAGTCTTTTAATAAAATTGTTGAGTAAATGAATCCATGGATGCAGGAGTGAAACCTGGGGTGTTTCAAGTACTGAAAACCTCTTACAGTTTCTTCTGGTCTTTCTAGTCTTCTGAGTTCACTCGAAACTCACTGTCTTGGTAAGTCTAGGGATACCTAACCCACCTAGGGTTTGGCCGTAACTCCTCAGTCTTCAGTCTGCCCTGTTCCTGTCTTCCTGCCTCTCTCCCTCTTTTCATCTCTTCCTTCCATCCATCCTTCCTTCCTTCCTTCCCTCTTCTAATTACTTGTTCATTCATTTATTAAGCACGCTGATTGTGTACAGACATTATGAGATCAAATGACAAATGAAGCCCAGTTCCTGTCCTCAAGGAAATTAGAGTCTAGGGAATGGTAAAAAAAAAAAAAAATGTAACATAATCAGCACACAATGGAAAGAGTGCAGTGGCAAGTCCCCAACATTCTTTTGGACTGACGGATTTCAGAACAAAGCATTTTTTTCAGCTTTAGAAAGATAATCTTGTATCTATACTGTATGTATTTTTGAACACTCCCCAAAGGGTCTGAGACAGCACGCCAAAGCCACCACATCAATTTTTCTACAGCAAAAAATATGACTATTTTCACCAAATGGGATATATTTGCACCAAACTTAACATTAGAAAAATTGGTTTTCAGAGCTTTGTGTATTTTATGATTATGGAAAACGAGTTTGGGATCTGTACAATTCACTACAATGTGATGCAATGAAGACCATGCGGAGGGCACGTTGCTTTGGAGGAGTGTGGGGTGGGAGGGGAGTCTATCCCAATTTGGAGTGCGGGTAGAAGGTTTCCCAGAGCCCAAAAGCTAAGTAGGAGTTGGTGAGGTGGAGGAGAGGGATGTTAATAGGATGGAGAAAGATACGCTGAGGCAGGCAGTGTGTGAGGCACTGGGGAACCCAAGAGCATTCTTGAAACTTCCAGTGATGTGGTGAACGAGAAGATGGGAACCCTGAAGCCGGGAAGCAGGGTCCACCCCAGTTGCAGAACTGAAGGTAAGGAGTGCTAGCTCTCATTCCTGCATGAACTTCTTTTGATGGAGCCAGGGAAGCTCCATCACCTCAGGAACTGACATGGTAACCGCTTGTCTCAGACAAGCTGCCTCCCAAGGGCAGGTCTATGGAGCCATGGACGTGAAAGCAAAGCCTTTCCCGACTATCCCTGGCCAGTTTAGAATCAGTGCTGGATACAATTCAGCTTCCTAAACACTGCGTTATTTTAACCATACAGTTAGACGGTTCTGTTGTTTCCATCCACTCCATTCACCTTTAATTATGCCAGCAACTACCCATGGAAGCTCAAGCTTTGAGCCCATCTGCAGGCACAATCCTCACCTCCAATTCCATTTTTATTTTCAACATTCCTCTTTTTCACATTTTGCATTAAGCAGCCATAATAGTAGTTGGTGCTACTTTTGGTCTGTGAACCTGGATTAATCATAAATTTGCCGCTTACCAGCTGTAACATTATTTAGCCTCTCAGATAATTTCTTCTTCTGTAGAATGAAAATATAAAAAGACAAGAGGCACCTCATTGGGTTGTTGTCAAGATCCTGCCCGTGCTAGCATATTTTGGGTGCTCATTACTACCAGGGACTTTTTGTAATATAATTACCTCTTCTCTTGTTGATTTGAGTGCATCTTATGTGGCTCTTATTCTGCTCTTATCTCAATGGGATCACAGAATAAAGCTATTTCTGAATGAAACATTCCTTGTGTCAGTCAACCGAGGACAAATTTATCCTCAGATAGGAAACCAGATCTTAGTTGAGACATTTACTACAAGTGAACATAGAAATTCTCATTACTTTCTGGTCCTCATCTTCTGAGATTTGGACCTTTTGGAGGACACAATTCTAAGTATGGACTCCAGGCTAGGGAGTAACAGGATGTCATAGGAGGTACATGAGGTAAATGAGGCATGTTTGGAGAAACCCATGTCTCTTCAAGGAGCTGTCTAGTTCTGAGATATCCTCACGCAAAGCTGTCTCACTGTGTAACTCGGAGGGGCACCGTTTTCATCCCAGCTTAGGTGCATGGCACCTCCCTTCCCCTGCAGTTGGACAGTGCACAGCCTCTGCCACTGTAATGTGGCCACACCACCTGGGTTTGTTACCTTTGAGTTATCACAAGCCTTTGGTAACGTTGTTATCAGTGTTTCAGACTTGGCTCTTCTGCACTGTAGGAAACAAAAGGAGAAACAGACCACCATGAACCACTTCTCCGAGATAGGGATTGGGAGCAAGTTTACATAACAAAAGGAGGTGAAGGCAAAGTTGGTGGACAAGGGTCAGGCCATGGGCTATGGCTCCTCCCTGTGTGGAAACATTCCTACCAGTCACAGTGTTGGTATCAGTAGAGGTGATTGCACTTTCATTTCAAACTTCCCCTTCCCCAACATTTTCCTCTAAGTTCTGTGGGCATACTTCTGGACCCTCACCTTCTACCTCAACCCATAGGCTCTTTGAGGGAAGCTGAGTCTTGAATTTCTGAAAGGAGGCCTTTCTACCTTGGGGTCTCAGAGCATGCAAAATGGGTGAGCGACCCTGCCATGATTTAGGTCACACCTCTGTTCTCCTCTTGATCAGCCATGCTCCCAGCCGCTCTGGAACACTCACTGCTGTTGTTGTTTCCAGAGATGTAAAATTGCTGCACACTCTGTGAGAGCCCCAATCTGGCTGTGCTCAGGGCAGCTTGCTGTCTATACTTCACTACTGGAAGTAGACTCTTTTCTTTTAGTTTCTACTCTGTGGAAATATTTTGAAGGGAGAGGTGGAATTTGCTCTTGTCCAACAGTCACAGGAAGAAATGCACACTTTTTTTTTTTTTTTTTGAGTTTCTTCCAAAATTAAAACCTTCTGGTAGGAAAAAACCTTGCACTGGTAACTTTCTTTGCTGCACTCCCTCTAACAGCAGGGTGTATCTGACCATCCTCCCCAGTGTAGAACCATTTTTAGACATGCAATGGAAAATGGAAAATTGGGACATTTATTTCAATGCTGATTATTTGTCATCATTACATGGAGTTTTATACACATTTTCTTTAATACTAACAACCACCCTATGACACATAAACTCTTACCATTTCTAATACAGAAATGCGCATTAAAAGAAGTTAATGAACTAAAATAAAGTTGATAAGAGATTGAGGAAAGATCCTATACCACACCTAATTTATTTGAAACCCATACTTCTTCCCTTTATGCTATACTTCCTCTAAATACAGGGACTGAATCAGAAATTATCTGAATTTAAATGTCCCTGCTTATTTGCACCAGTAGTTGGGACTGCTTGTATAAATGTGATGGCATTTAAGAAAGTTGAAAACCTCCAAATGAAGCTCAGCCATCCAGACTCCATATCCCTGTCTGTTAGACAATCATGGTTCTTCTGTTCCTTGACATTTAAATTAGTTTCCCTTTCCTTCTGGGCAGTGTTCCTGAGTGCCCGCCCCTTCTCTGTGTTTTCTCCTTTGCCCACACCTTCTTCCCCCTTCCACCTCCATGCCTCTGGCACAGGTATAAGGATCTCCTGGTTTGAGCCAATGTTACTTTAGGATTCAGGCAAACCAGAGTCTTCCTTGTGCAAGTTCAAGGAGACTCTTCAAGGCTATATTTCCAGGAGGCCCAGAGGAATCTCCTTGGGAAAAACAAAAACAAAAACAAACTCATGCTAAGGGAATAGAGAGTCAAGCCTACATATATGTCCTTGTAACACTGTCTCACTCACTGAAGCAGGACACTGGCAGGGAGGTAATGTGTATGGAAGGGAGGGATGGATTCTAAGGCTGCTAATGGTTTCATGGCTTTTCTTCCTCTTACTCAACCTCATAGACCCCAAACAAAATTAGGAGGATGCAAGGTAGGTACAGTCTCTGCATGTAGCAAAATCCCAAGTATATTGTTTTTGCTCATCTGAAACACGAGGTCCAAAGAAATGGGACTTTTGGTGCCTGGGGGACACAGTGTAGGGAAACAGACACATTGTCCTCACCACTCAGTTTGGAAACATGGAGGATTCTAGAGGCCATGGTGCTGCTTGGATCCATTAAGGCTCTGATTCATGAGCAGTATGCAGAATGCAGGGTCCCAGAGTCTGACTATGGCAACTGTGATACTAGGTATCAGTGACATAGGTGGCCATAAGACCAGCAGAGACCAGTGGTGGTTGGAATGATTCTGAGTGCCCCAAGGCAGGACCCAAGGTGAAGAAGTGTCAGCAGAAGCACGTCCCACCACCCTGCACACTCCCACATGGCTTTGCTGGAAGGAAGGGAGAGGGGACTTGTACGTGAGCATTTGAGAGACATGTTTGTGGTCATCTAGGGACAAGTGGTTGTCTTAGGACTCAGGAGATGGTAAAGAAGGAAAGTACTGGAGAAATGTCTGCATTAGTCATCTAATTACAACTTGTATGGTTATTTCTCTTTGATCTTAGAAGGACCCTCTGAAATTTGGGTTGTTATTTCTATCTTATTTGTGACAAGCTTGAGGATAAATAAATCGCCCAGTATCCAATTGCCGGTAAGTAATGCAGACGGGATCAAAACTCAGACGTCTGAGTGTACCTTTTCTACTTTTCACAGTTTCATGAAGATGGTTGTCTTGAGTTAATTTATGTTTCTTTCCCTGGCTAATTAGGCTTATGTAATTAGACTTTTCCTTTTTGAATTTGCTACGAGAAATCGGAATCAGATTTATATTTTATTCTATTGACAGTATTAATCCAGGTGGTTAATATATTTACCAGATTTTTCTTTTATTGATTTTAGTTGTCCTGTTTCCCTTTTGTCTTTTTTAAAAATATGTTTCTTTTCTGCAAGTTGCTTCAGTCCTTCCAGGAAGCAAATGGAATAGTCCCCTTAAATAAAAAAAGAAAATCTATAGACTAAAATCGCAACCTGCAGAGTGTGAATCACGTAGATAAGTGATTCTCAGGGAATAAATTGAGCAATTCTAGGGTGAATTTCTAGGAGATATCACCTAAACTCTGATTTTTTTCTCTAATAGCCAATTAATTTTGCTGACTTTGCAATACCCCCATAAAATCCCCCCTTTTGGTCAATGTTAAATGTTTGAGAAGCTTGGGCCAGGGGTTGGACAGCCAGACTGCAGCCATGGTACACAGGAAAGGATGTCTAATGGTTTCTAAGAAACACATAGAAATAAAAAATATGTGTAAACCACTGCAGATTCAAAGTACTAAAAAGTGTCAAAGAGTCACAGTTAAGCTTGGTTGACTCAGTGCTTCTTAGACTTTATGAAAATTCATCAACAAGAGTCTGCCACGTGAGTTTGAGGAAGTATACTTTGAGCACAGTGGAAAGACATGACTTCGTCGGTGAGATAAACAGTGCTTGCTAAGAGGAAGAGATAGGAATAGACAAGTCACACACATGTGGATATTAGCAGTTACCGCTAACTAGAGCGGAGGGTATGTTCCAGAAAGGGGAGGAGAATTGGGTGGTGGGAAGTTCCTAGGGAAGAGAAGAAGAGCCTGAGAACAATTCGGACTTTGGAGTGGCTCTGAGGACACTGACTTCAAAAGTGGATGCAATCCGAGAATGGAAATGCCACTTTTAATAGCACAATGGGGACATTATATTACCTCATGGAGGAAGGATGGAGGGGAGTAGAGAAACCACTGGGACAGTCATCATCTGCCAGACAAAAGGATCATTTAGGCCTCCGAAGGAGCCTTGGTGAAAATGTGTGCAAGAATGAGGCAGTGGATTATGCTGAAGATACTCACAGAGAGTCAGAAAACTAATATTTTTGGAATGATGTGAGAATCTGTGAAGAGGACGACAGTGGTGGCAGCAGAAACGCTGGATCTGTCTCGATCCCCACACTGAAAGCAAAAAAGCAAAGAGATGGCAAACAAGGAAACAAAAGGCACGGAAAAGAATTTACCACATAACTAGACGGCAGAGTATCCTCGTGAATCCCAAAATACAAGCGGTTGAGAGCAAATGGCCAACAGTGAGGAGACTGTGTGATTGCTGAATAATACCTATCATTTGAGTGAGAAAGAGAAAGGAAGTAGCCCTCTGCTTTCAACACTTCAGAGCAACAGAAGGGGGGGGTCTTAAAAATAAGAACAAAAAACAAACAAACAAAAAAACCTGAACTTAGCCTTTTCCTAAAAGTACATATAAGCTAACATCACAGGAAAACAGGCAACAGAAAATTACCAGGCAAATGCCACGCAACGTTAATAGAAGAAAAAATAAGAAGCAGAATGACATGCTACCAACAATGAAATAAGACAGTGAGAAGCAAAATATGTCCCCCACAGGTGATGAAAACACTCCAGAAAGATACTTTCCAAAAACAGATTATAATGTACTCTTTCAAAGCAACTAAAGGAATTGAGAAAAGTATGTAAAACATGGAGGGCCCATAAGTCATAAATAGAAAAACTCATATAAAGGTGACAACTTAAGAATGATTTCAAAATAAAAAGAAACAAAGGAATCTAAGAAAATAATTAAACTGGAAGGCACACAACAGCAAAGAAACACAGCAAATAATACCATAAGAGAAATAGAAAGGGAAAAGGGGAAAAAAAAAAAAAAACTTCTTCTAAAAAATTAAAATGAAGTGAAAGATGTGATACAAAGGTTCTGACCAATATTGAAAAAAAAAAAAGAAAAGAAAGAAAAATGAGGGGGTAAAGACCTAATATACAGAAATAGAAGTTTCCAAAGAAGAAAATCAAAGCAAGAAAGCAGAACAATTAAGAAATGATATAATCTGGGGTGCCTGTGTGGCTCAGTCTGGTGAGTGTCTGATGATTGATTTCTGCTCAGGCCATGATTTCAGGGTCATGAGGCTGAGTCCCACATTGGACTCTGAGCTCATCAGGGAATCTGCTTGAAGATTCTCTCCCTGGGTCCCCCGCCCCACCATGCCTGCTCAATCTCTCTCTCTAAAATAAATAAAGATTTTTTTAAAAAGATATTATAATTTAAGGCAACTTTCCTAAAATTAAGAATAAATAAATAAAATATTAAAAGAGCACACCTTGTTTCTAAGAATCCTGGCTCAGAATATCTGTTCAGGTAAAGTCTAGGCAGATTCCTGTCTCCCAGTGGTGAACTGGGTGGTTAGGGGAATGCTCTAGCAGGATCGATGCCCCAAATTTAGACATCAGTGATAAACACAAAGATAACTATATTGGGTGACAGTTATCACTGATGTACCACGAAGGGCTAGTGACCAGCTGACCGTGAGCAGCACACAACTGAATGGCAGGTGTGAAAGGATCAGAGCAAAGACAAGACTTCTCTCAATATGGAAAAAATCAGAAAATATTCTTCTAATAAGCCCTCCCTAAAGAAATCTATTAGAGAACAAGCCTGAAGCAAACCAAATGACCAGATAGACGTTAACATGAGAACTATTGATGTGTACTAAGTATGGAGTTACTAGGAGAACCAAGGTTAGTTACATTAGTGTTAAAATGGAGACTTTGCACTATGGGATGATCTGACAACTATTTAAAAATTGGAGTGGACAGAAGGATAGCATAAATGATTTTAAAATATTTTTATTAACCATAATTGATGTAATAGCTATCTGAGATTATTATATTGAATATGAAATAAAATAAGCAGTAATCTCGGATTATTGTAATTCTATAATTGCCTGTGTAATTCAGAACCAGAATTTTTGGTGTGATAGAAAGATGAAATAGATAAAAAATCAAAAAGTTACATAAAAAGTCTGGTAGTTCTGAATTAAACTGGAAATACAACTGTGAACTCACATAGTGATAGATATATAAATAGTTGATGCAGATAGATATATTTGTATCATAATAGATATACAGATAATCATAATGGATATACATATAGATATACAGATAGATGATAAATCAATAGATAGATAGATAGATAGATAGATAGATAAATGCCTAGAAACAATGACCAGCCAGAAACAGCATCCCCAGTGTCCAGATTATGCTTTTGAAGTCCAATATTCCATTAAAAGTTATCAGCACTTCTTGGAGAAAAATCTGATTCCACATCTGAGGCAGTAAAAGTCAGAAAGAGCCTGGACCATCTTAACATACCAAAAAGTAAGAAAGCTATCAAAAACTCCTATTAGGATCATGCGAAAAGGACCCAGGGAATATGTTCATAACACTTTCACTGGCCAAAGATGGAATAATTTTGACTTCAAGAAGTAAGAGCCATATGTATTGATGCTCGTAAAATATCTTTCAATATCTGTGTCAATAGTAAGATTTGAAATGATATCAAACCAGTTTCTTTGAAAACTGGGTAAATAAAAGAAAGGAATCAAGTATTTGTTCTGCTTTTCCTCTGTGAACTATACCACTGGGTAACTACCTCGTAGATGAAGGGGAGTATTTTTTATAAAGTATTCTTGCTGATCAACAAAACCAAAATAAATTAAAATACTACCATTTTGCAACCCATAAGGGAGTCACGTTATCAATGGCTAATACCCTTGAAACCAAAAGGAAAAACCGACACTGTGTGTGCCCCGAGGAAAGATCACAACACTGCCATGATGATATTTTCAGAGGCGCTGAACTTGAGACTAGCAAAGCCTCTAGATCCAGCTACCTATTTTCAAGAAATAGAGAGGACAGAGAAGTGTGCTGAACTCCACCATGAGATTGCCCTCTGCAAAATCCGGGCTTGGGAACCTCCAGAGTTCAAATAATCAGTTGTCCAACAATTTAAGGAAATGGAAGAATTGGAGAGGGGAATTTTCAATGAAAAGAGACTTAGTGCACTTGTGGTTATGGCACTATGATTCGCAATAGTTCAAAGGGAGACGTGGCCCAAGGGTCGATCAACAGATAAATGGATAGACAATATGGGATATAGCTATACTATGAAATATCATTCAGCCTGAAAGAGGAAGAGAATTTGGACGCATGCTACGCTACACGTACGAGCCTTGATGACATGCTGTAAGCGAAGTAATATAGTCCCAGTAGGGTAACTACTGCTTGATTCCACTTATATGGAGTACCCGGTACAACCAAATTCATAGGGACAGCAAGTAGGGGAGTGGTTGCCAGGAGTCGGGGGGAGGAGGAATGAGAAGTTCTTGTTTTTAATGAAGGACAGAATTTCATTTGTGCAAGGTGTAGAGAAGGAAGGCAGTGATGGTTGTGCACCACTGTGAGTGTATTTCATGCCACTGAATTGAATATGCGAAAATGGTTAACATTTTACATTGTATACATTTAACCACAATTAAAAATGCTTAATTAATTAAAAAAAAGACTTAGAAGAAAAACAGATGTTTGAAGGACAGATCTAAACTTTAGGGTCTAGGTAATAAAACCCTAAAGAAATGCAAGAAAGTTACTGCTTATGAAAAAGCAGGATACTGGGGACACCTGGGTGGCTCAGTGGGTTAAGCCTCTGCCTTCTGCTCAGGTCATGGTCTCTCAGGGTCCTGGGATCGAGTCCCGCATCGGGCTCTCTGCTCAGCAGGGAGCCTGTTCCCCCTTCTCTCTCTCTGCCTGCCTCTCTGCCTGCTTGTGATCTCTGTGAAATAAATAAAATCTTAAAAAAAAAAAAAAAGAAAAAAAACAGGATATTGGTTATGTAAGGGGGTAGGAGCCAGCTGTCACTGAAGCTTCTCACTCTTGTGGCTACTCAGACCAGGGGGAGGAGAAGCAAGGCGCAAGAGGCCTCCAATGGCCTGTAGGCTTGATCTTGAGATGTAAGGATTTGGGCTGGGGGCGCAGAGAAGGGTCAGGGCCAGGCTGCTGGAAGGTATTGAGGAGGATAGTATGTGGCAACCAAAGTGTAGGACTGACTAAAATTGGGCCAGCTGCAGGAAAGAGCAGGGGGTACCAGGTCTCAAATGTTAGGTTCAGACACCTCAAGAAGCCAGGAAACATCCAGGCCAGCACTGGGTCTAACTCACCCCCTTGCCTAGGACTAACCCTGACATCAGGTAAGAACCGCTAAGCCCGTGCAATAAGGTCCATAACATGTGAGTCTAAGGGAATGTATGGGTGTTTGTACTACATACAATCCTATTTGAAAAGAAGAATAAACCATTCTGATTTTGAAGAATTAAGTTTTAAAAAAGTACTCTAAAACTAAAAGTCACATTGAATGAGTAAAATTCCCTTTGTCTTATATCTTGCAAACAGTCATTCAGTAAATTTTGCAATGCATTTTTTCCCTTACTTCTTTGAGTGTAATTGGTATCCCTATTTTTTCAATCTTCTAGGAGTGATTTGCTTTTCTCCCCCAAACCCATTTGAGTACCTTATACCAATTTATGCTTGCTTCCCTCCTACTTGGTAAGTTTAAAATAGCCAGTTCATGTGATTGTGAGGATTGGTAAGTATGCTTGGCCCTCGGTGGACCGTCCTGTTAGAGATCTCGAATCACTCATATCAGAAGGCCCTCTGAGGAACCACCATTTTAGGTCATTCCTAAAATGGTGTAATGGATGCATACACATTTCAGTTAAAAAATTATACAGTTTTTTAAATTTTTTCTCCCTACAGAGATAACAACTATCACTTCTGTGTTTCGAGTTGCTGACCGTCGTGTTTGTCAGAGCACAGAACTGCCTCTGGGACACCAGACTTCTACAAGTCCTAAAGCCTGTGATGTGTAAAGATGTCCTTCAAATCACTTTAGAGTTCTCACAGGCCCTCGGAGAAGAGTGGTTTTCACTCCGTGCTTGCCAGGCTTTGAAACCCAGTAGGTTCTGGGCTGGAAATCAGTGGGTGTGGTACTATTATCCTTTGCTTTTTGGGGAGTGCAGGGGAGCGGGGGGGGGGGGGGAGGGTAGCGGAAGGGCTTCAGGATTTCTGTCCTTGAGTTTCCAGGAACATTTCTTCCATTTGGTTTGTGAGATTAGGGATTTAGCAAAGAAGGGACAAAGCGGTCCTTGAATAGCCAACTGATGTCCCGCTTAAACAAGGTTATTGATTCTCCGCAATCAGAAATCTCATTTACATAAAAGGAGGATAATTAAACTGCATTTTAATTGTGATCTCTTCCAATTTAATTGAATCTCAACACTTGGGTCAATGGTGGGAGTGCAGAGGCAATCTCTTCTAAAAAGGTTTTAAAATTAATTTTCCTCCATATTCATTGGAGGGGGGGGGACGATAGGACCCGATGTGAATGGACTATCAAATGAGCCAGTGTGAGCTTTTGGACAAGCATATTACATATGCTTGCAAGCTTGGGAAGGTTTCTAGGTGAATTTAGGTGTATTTAGTTGTCACTGGTCAATTTAAGCGTGGAGGCAGACAAAGAAGAAGTGTTGAGTTATAAGCTACAGACAGACATCTTTAGTGGTATTTCTTTCCTCCTGAGTATGAAGTGAACAGAATGAGCTTGAGAAGCAGTCGCCTAAAGTTGAGATCACCAGAATCAGAGAATGCTAGAATTTGAAGCCCCCACGAGGGGCCCACAAACCTAGCCCAACCTGCCATCTAAGGATATGGAAACCCTCAGGAGGCCAGGGAGCTACCCAAGGTTGTACAGATAGTGAATTCCAGAGCTGAGTGATCCCTGTAGATTTTCTGATGCCTAATTCTAGGTGCTTCCCAGACAGCTTGAAGAAAGATGATCTGAATGAATGTTCCTGAACATAGAAATTATTTTCTATGGTGAGTAGGGGAGACCTATGGAGCTTCCCAGGCAGAAACAGCTCCTGCTTTGCTTTGCTCTGACCTCAGTGCCTCCTTGGGGGCCCAGCTGGGTGGGAGAGGCCAGCTGACCATGGCCTTTCCACCCAGGGGTTCTCCCAGAGCATCGCTCCTCCCAGCTCCTGGCCCATTGTAGAAACCACGGCTCTGCAGAATCTCTTCCGACAAAGCTGTCACGGCTGTCCTGTGGCCTCATGATCATGTCTGTCCAGGCAGTGTGGTTGTCTCTGTCAAGAGTGTAGGTCAGCGGCTCCTGGCAGGTGGTGGTTGCATAAGCATCCTGCCGGCCACCCGAGCGGAAACTCTGACCCCCAGCACTTCCGAGAGAAGAGAACACGCCAGGGGCAGCGTGCGGTTGGGGGAGATGTGCACATGCTCCTGGCCTGGCAGGAACATTTTCCAGGGCAGTGATTTTCTGCATCATCACAGGAAGCATGAGAAAAGGCTCCTTCATCTGTCAGATGCGGGGTGCCCTGGCCCACAGAATGCTGCAGCCTTGCCTGGGCTTTGAGGGGCTTGGGATCTGTTTATTTTTATAGTTCCTTATTCTTTACTCTCATTTCAAGTGGCAAGCACTTTATTCAGTTTTCTCAGTGGAGCGGGAACAGACTGATGGGCCCTCTGGGTGTTCGGGAATGGAAGGTCGTCCATCCACTGTGCAAGCACGTCCACTCGCGCGGAGGGAGCCCAGACAGTCTGTGACCTGATAAAGCTCCACCAGGGGTGCCCCTCGGCCAGGCCAGGCCACATGCTTTCCTGGGGGTGGGGGCGGGGAGAGAGGCTGAGGACCCACACAAGGATAAGACACAGACTGGAGGAGCGAGCACAAAGGAGAGAGAAGGTGGGAGAGGGGACTGAACAAACACAACAGGAGGGAGAGAATACGGCTGGGGCACGTGGGGAGGATCGGGGAGGTGGGAGAAGGGGACAAGCTGCTGTTTTTTCCTTGAGGAATATTTCTGTGAGGAGCGCATGTAGGCAGGAAGAAAGCAAGGCTCCATTCCACTCTATCCAGTTAACACCCACGTAGGTGCTGACCTCCAGAAGCACGGTTTTGTTCATCCATCAATGGATCAGTGCTCAAGCTAATGCAGCGACGAAATGCTCAGGCTCCAGAGTCTAACAGACGTGAATTTGAGACTCATCAACAATTGACTGCATCCTTTAAGGTTTTGATTTTCTCATGAAAATGAGAATGAATAAAGAATACTAGCTCCTTCCTGAAGTTCCTGGGAGTCGTCAGGTAGTATACAAATATGCTTGGCAAAATTCTAACACGCGGTTCGAGTACTGGCCTTTGTCATTGTGTGGAGGAGTAACGCAAAGCCGTAGAACCCCCAGGATTTAGAGAGACACAGAGGGTAGAGACCTCCCTCGAGAAACTTACAGTCGGCTTGAGGATAGTTTTTTGGTTTTTTTGTTTTTTGTTTTTTTGTTTTTTTTAAGATTTTGTTTTTATTTACTTGAGAGGGAGTATGAGCAAGAGAGCACAAGGAAGTGGAGCTGTTAGCAGAGGGAGAGGGAGAAGCAGGCTCGCCACTGAGCAGGCAGCCCAACGTGGGGCTTCATCTCCAGACCGTGGGATCATGACCTGAGCTGAAGGCAGCTGCTTAACCGACTGAGCCACCCAGGCACCCCTTGAGGATTGATTAACATGCATGAAGCAATACTGAACAGCCAAGGCAGCATGCGGGCAACACACTGAAACTCTATCTGGCTTTACAAAGCCCACAGGCATGAAAAGCCAAGGTGGTATGGGTACTCCTCAGTGACGTGGTACATGTAAGTGGTTGCTGGAGGTGGATAGCTATACTGTGTGTACGGATCCCCCAAAGATCTTCGAGTAACTTAGCTCAGAGCAGGGTCCCGAAATGGGACCTTGAACTCTGTATTTCTAAGAAGCGCCTAGGTGGTGACCATGTTGCTGGTCAAACCACCTGTCAGGTAGCAAGAGTGTAGAGAGGTGTTGGAGCACGTTCCAAGCAGCTTATGCTGCACCTGCTAAGTCTTAAACACAGAGGAGGACAAAAGTGAGAAGGAAAGAAAAGCCAAGAGAACTAGGGCACCAGGTCTCAGCTCATCAAGAGTTTTTTTTTTTTCCGCCTTCCCAAATTGTCATTGATCATGAAAACATCACCTGCACCACCACCAGAAACAGCAGCAGCAACTGTTATCTATGTGAAGCGAGGGGCAAAATGGCTACGGGGGCCATCACCATGTGGCAGGACTAGTCAGGGAAGGTTTCCCGGGTAAGTGACACTTAAGTCCAAAGTAAAAAGAAATGACAACGGGGAGCAGGGGAGGTGAATGATGACAATACTCAGGAACAGGACCTCTCAGCTTGACATCCTTTACTTCTGAGTCTTCCTTCTCACACAATTCCCCGTGTGTTGCTCTGATTAGTTTTCGGTGTAACTTATTAAACGATTCTGCAACAGCCACTCCCCACACAACATGCAGGTCGGTTCCTCTCTCCTGGTACTAGGGATCAAATGTCTGTTCTTCTTGAGTCTTCAGTTTATCGCTGGACTGCATTTAAGCCAGGCTTACTTTTCCAGAAAGAAAATACAGACAAGAGAAGAGCCAGTTCCCCAAGTTGCAAGCCATGAACATGTTCTTGAGGTCGAAAGCCTTGCAAAAATGCAGAAATCACAGACACGTTGCCCGTGTGGGTTGTGTAACTCTACGTAATGATGTGTGTTCATTCTGATTCATAATAATACTAGGTGCACTGGGCGAGCTTCTTTGGTGAGGGCAAGAAACCCGTCTTGGGCTCTTAGCTCAGCTAAGCGGATCTTAAAATGAATGCATTGCCCCTTCTTCCTTGGTATTTTTCTGAAATCCTACCCACTTTTTCTCCAGGAAGCAAACTGAGGGAGAAATTACAGGGAGGGAAAATAGCTGACTTATTGCCCCCATGGATCTATTCTGTAAACCCACAAGTGGAGACCGGAAGGGCATTTTGTCCCTGGGACCAGAACAAACAGGACTTGGAGAGAGTCCTGACCAACAACGCGGAGACTTTGGCCATTGGAAGAATAGAAGACTCCCCAGAGGGAGTGATTTCAGGAGCCTTGAAAGGAGTCCTTAGGCCAAATCCTCCCCCATCACACTTACTTATTACAGAAATTCATAGATGATGGAACAAAGCTTTGGTTTTGTAATTAGAGAGATTAATAATAATCGCCTGCGTTTGGAGCCTTTTCACCTTTGATGGCAGGATGACAGCCAAACACAGCAACAAGTACTATAATAGTGTGTCTTTTTGGAAATCACATTTCCCTCAATATTGGCTTTTGTGTTCTATAATGGCTTTTCTGTTTTATTGCCTCTTTGCATCTTGCACTCTGATTACTTCAGCTTCCACAATCAGCCCTTCAAAGGTCACAGGGAGAAATCAAAGCGCCTGCCTTTTCAAATGCTAGTGGCTTGGGTCTCGTTTCCTTTTGTCTTTTTATTTTTTTTCATCCTACTCACCACATCAGTTGGAGACTGACTTTCCTAGAAATGAGGATCCTCTGTTTCTGTACCAGCCCTGGGGCTCCACACGCTGCTCCCTAGGCCCATCTTAGGCAACATCAGAAGCTGGCTTCTTATCCAAGGAAATTTCAAAGTAGCTGTCCCTATGCAAACACAAGAATCCTTAACTGCTGTTTTTTTTCAAAATTTCTGTTGAATTGTGACCGTTTTTTCCCCCAAATCAACACAGGGTGGGGGGATAGATTTTATCATCTAAAGTGTTATGGAAAGTAAGTGGTAGAGAGTGTGACACCCCAGGGCAAAAGAAATCGGAGTTCCTCCCTTTCCCCAGCTCCCCAGAGGATGTGAGGACTGGGGTCACTGAAGTGGCCCTTGACTTCGGCCCCCTGTCCTACCCACTGAGAACTGGGAATGCCAAAGGCTAGGTAAGGAATCAATTGACAGACCAGTCTGGAGCCTCTGATCTTCTTTCTTCCACTCCATTATAGCTCATTGTATCACAGAAACAAGCAAAGGAAAACTTCACCCCAAGGAATGGAGTGACTGAATTTGACTATGTGAGATATCAGGAGGGCCTGGCTGACTCAGTCCCTAGAGCGTGTGACTCTTGATCACAGTGTCGTGAGTCCAAGCCCACTTGGGTGTAGAGCCTACTTAACTTAAAAAAAAAAAAAAATCCTCTAGCTCTACTGAGATATCTGTGTAGCATGGCTTGGAGAAAATCTCAACCAAGGCATTAATCCTGAGAAATCAATGGCCCAGCTTCAGTAGTCCCATCATTTCCTGAGCTACTTCAGGATTGGTTGGGAGCAGCCCAAGGAAACATGGCTTCTGCATGAGCACTGGGGTGGACCTGAAGACACAGTTGCTGGGAAGCTGTCAATAATCATGCTCTGTGCAAGATTCCTCCATATCTGGGCCATCTGAATAGTGCACTCACCAGGACCACCAGTTTTTCTGTCATCCTGCCATCAAAGGTGAAAAGGCTCCAGATGCAGGCGGTTATTATTAATCTCTCTAATTACAAGCAAAGTCTTTGTTCCATAGTCTATGAATTTCTATAATAACTAAGCGTGATGGGGGAGGATTTGGTCTAAGGAATCCTTTCAAGGCTCTTAACTGTGCATAAAGCTCATATCATGAAGACAGGAAAGAATTATTTTAATTAGAGAAACCAATGTGAACTCATAGGAACGAAGATAAGATCATAAGAGCAACAGA
Source organism: Mustela nigripes (assembly GCF_022355385.1). Classification (NCBI taxonomy): domain Eukaryota; kingdom Metazoa; phylum Chordata; class Mammalia; order Carnivora; family Mustelidae; genus Mustela; species Mustela nigripes. The sequence goes on from NC_081566.1 coordinate 56,933,381, forward strand.
ATTCATAAAGAAGACTACAGCATGCATGCATATGGTCAGAAAAACTAAAGCTTAAAAAAGGGCTCTGAGGGGGGAAAAAGACCCTTTAAAAAAAAAACAAAACAAAACACTGTTGAAGCATGAATAAAAATGAGAAAACTGTAGCTCCCTTTCTTGGAAAAATGGGACAACGTGAAGTATTCATTTACTCACTCAACCAAAATCTGCTGAATATCCCAGTACACACAGAATTCAACTAAGCACCAGGGAAAAAGATAAAAGATATTTTCTCTTTTCCTTTAACATAGAGAGGGTCAGAGACCCTTTAGAGAATCTTATTAAACTATAAACCAAAGATGGCAAAGGGATTCGGAGGGAGCAGGGGGGCTAGAATATGACCTTAGGTCGTGAAGAGATGAAGAAAGAGAAGAGAAACAGCGTTGGTAAATAGCCACAAAATCTTTGGGTACAAATTCATGGACCCTCTTAAAAGTGTGTGTGTGGGGGGGGTGGGGATGCTAGGCTTCTGAGTTCACCAGATTATCAACTTCTCTAACTCATACCTGTCTTCTGGGATAGGAGAATGACTAGATCAGATATTTACTAGCATAAGTGAAAAAACACTTATGTAGGGAAAGTACAAGCTGCTCTTGGTGTGTTTATGTCTATTGGTTGTAACACATTTCATCTCAGGATACTCAGGGGGTATATATAAATAACACAGCTAACTCACAGTCTGTTTTCTGAAAAACAAACAAACAAACAAACAAACAAACCAAAAACATGGAGAACAGAACACATGTTGGATTAATGATAGCACAATATCTCCAAAGGGAAAAAATGTAAACTGACAAACATGTCAGTAATCCTAAGTATTATTCTAGAACAGGTTATATGTACTTAGGGATGGAGAAGTGGTCTCTAGTTACCAATCTGCATTTAGGAAAAGCAGAGCATAACAAACTAACCATGTATCCTTTTGTGACTGGGTAGCACTAGACCAGCAAGTTAGGGGAATAGAATGAACATCATATTCTGTAACTTGGCAAAGAATCCATAGACTCTCTAATATGACCATATATTAGAGCAGTGCCATCTACATGATAATATAGTGAAGGGGATATGCAAATGCTTTGTGCCTGAACCTAAGGGATCTTTACTACCAGACTGATGTCTTCATTGGGGTTAAGACTCCATCTGGCCAATGTCCAGTTCAATGTTCCATCTGTGACTATGATGATTTCCTAGAGAGCATGTAGTTACAAGAAGGGAATAGCAATAAGCTAAGGGTATAGCTAATATCATCACAAAAGAATAAGGATGTAAAATTGATAGATTTAAGTTGGGGCCTTTCATGTTAAATTTAGGTTTAATGGAGCTTAGACATTCAGAATATGGTAATATAATTTCACTTCACGTAGGTTAAGCCACACTATCAATAGTACCACGTGTTCTCCGGGGTGCCATATTTCTAACAGTATATTTACAGATTGTACCTGTCCTGATGAGAAAGACAGAATGATAAAAGACCTCAAAATAATTCAATATAAGGAATGATTGAGGACCTTGGGAATGTTCAACATGGAGAAGTAATTTGGAGCGTTCATGCTGTTCAACTTATTCAGAAGGATTACATAAAAAGAGAATGACACATGTTCTCTGTGGCTCAGGAGGAAAGAACAGGGGCGATTGAATATACATTACAGGAAAATGCTGACTTAGCATAAAGAAGAACATTTTTCCCACTGATTGCCAAGAAAGAATGGAAAGGAAATGTTTGGGGAGTATGACGAATCCCCCATTGTGAGAGATACTGAAGTAAATATTCAAGGGGGTAACTCAAAGACCACCTGGTAATGTCTTAAAGAGAGCCACACCTTAGGATTTAGATGGACTAAATGCATTTTAAGTACACTAAAGTGGAAAGAAATTTTGTATAGAGGCAGGGGTCTGTGAACCTGGTCCTCAGCTTCCTTCATAGGCCCTTCTTGGGTTTTTACTAATCAAAAATTCTGATGCTGTCATGCTCTGGGACTTTTAAGTTCATTTCCATGATCCTGTACGAGTCCAGATCAATTAGGGTATGCCGCAGCATCTAGTAACTCCAAAATCTCAGTGGCTGGAAATAACAATGATTTGTTTCTTGCTCATACTATGGGCCCACCTCGGGTTGATGGTGGGGGCAGGGAGCTTAAGAATCTGAAGCATTTTGATTTGTGTGGCTGGCAAGGGAGAATTTAGTAAATTATGCATTGGCTCTTGCAGGCTCCTGCCTGTCCAGAACTATTCACAAGATCCCCTCAACCATAAGGACAGCAGGCAAGGGATGCTCTTCCCTGCACTCAGAGTGAAAGCCAGTTATCCTGCACAGTCACTAATGACTGCCTGAAACTAGAATAAGTAGATTCATGCCCTCAAAGGACAAAAGAACATAAAGAAGGAGCACCAATTTCTCTTCTGGAATCAGGTCATGTTCTTGTCCTCAACTTTCTGTGTAGCTCTGGGTAGACCGCTTCACCTTCTCATACCTCCATTTTTAGCAAACAAAAGAATATTTTTCTTTCTCTCTCTTGGTTTTGCTGTTTCAGTACAATGAGTCAACAAGTACAAATGCAATTCAGAACCTCTCAACAGCCACACACATGAAGTGAGTAATGAACACTCCCCACCAAAGCCCTAAGAGAAACAGCGTAAGGCTGATAGTTCCCAATATATTGTATGTGTTTCGTATTTTGTTTAAATGTGGAGAGCACTCCTACCTGTGCATCTTAATATGCTTTTAACTATTTCCCCACTTTCCAGGGAGGTAGGTAAAGGCAGCTGTCTCATGCTGTGCCACAGTCATAGACGGAGGGAGGCACATGATGAAGCAAGGAAGCCTCTGAAGACAGCCAGAGACCATATCAGATCAGGAATAGATTAGCCCCTTCTCCTGACTCCTGCCACGTCAGTTTGAAGATTCTCCCTCTACCGTTTGGCCTTGTTTCCTCCCTGACTCCTATTTCAATGGCTCTACAAAGTTTTGGCTTGGAGAATGGAGAATGTGGGGTACTTGGGCAGTGGACGAGAAGACCTTCTGCCAATGGCCTTCTCAAAAATAGTTCCAGTTCCCCCGTGACCTGGCCTGCCCCCACAGGGAGGTCACATGAGGGAGGCTGGGACTAAGACGGATGCGTGTTGGCCCAAAGGCAGCCCAGATGTTCCAGGCACCCACGCTCCCTCTACAGATGGCCAAGTGGTAATGGCGTCATCCAGGAATGTGGGCCCAGGTCCATGTGCCTCCAGCCCTAGAAATGCCCTGCTCAGGGCACCGGCTATGATTTGGAAGGGGAATTGGAAAGTTTGGAGGAGCAGGTTATAGACTGAGCAGGGTGCATGCAGGTGTGGTTTGCTCTCCAATCAGGGAATGCTGACCTACTGTGGGTGATGGATCAGTGGCAGGAGAGCTGCAAGAGGGTCCTGGGGAGGGCAGGGATGTGTTCACATGCTCACATATCACACTCACTTACATGCTTCTCAGCAACAGATTGCCAAGCCAACTGGGGAGGTTGCTAAAGACCCAATAAGAGCTTATCAGAATGCAGACCGATATAGTGCCTGTGCTCAAGGAACTCAGGAGCTGACTAGGGAGACAACACATAAACAGAGCTAAAAACTGAAAAAACTTACAAGGCAGGACAGGATACAACTAAATGGCAGAATTCAGGTGAGACGGTTCAGAGATGGGTCTGAATTATCGAGGAAGTTATGATGGATAGTTTATAATGTGGCTCGTGCCTAAAATCTGCCTCTTGAGCATGAGTCCAGACTATTCAAACCTTCTCCCAATCTATCATAAACAGTTTCTTCTCAACCAGCTAGATGGCTTTCTCCTCCCAAGCAAACCAACACAAAGAAGCTCCCTTTCATAGGAAAGCAACTGACTTCACTTCTGTAAAATTAAGGCACACCCCCAATGGATTTGAAATACTTATGAATGAACTTTTCTTTTAATATTGATATTTTATCCTTTGTAATTTTTCAGCCAATAACCAACTATCAAGCATTCCAATTGTAATTCTGTCCAACTGCTTTTCTGTGTTTTTAACTAGGAGCAAAAATAACTGCAAGTCCAATATCATCATGTCAGCTCTGACTTGGATTGTCAAAGCAGGGGGGAAGATCTGGAGTATGAACCAAGGGAAGGTGCCACCTGATAATCCCATTAGACAGCATCTACATACCACTCGAAGTCAAGGACTGCTGTGGACCCTTCCCCTACTACCTAATATGGCAGAACTTATGCAGCAGGAGCCTAGTTGCATGCTTCCTGGGAGAGCAACATACTCATTTGTTAAGGGCTCTGCACTCACATTCTCCTTGGACACACCCAAATGAGGTACTTACCTCAACCAACATGGGAATAGGACTTCTCATTTAGTTTTTCTGGCTTTAGAACTTATCCCCCCAGACCAACTCCTCTAACTGCATTCTTTTCTTCTGTTTTCTTATGAAAATGTGTTTCAGAAAGCAGAAGTCCAGTATTTTCTCTCATTAGAACTTTGAAAATGACAGGCAAGAATTCTTTATGTTTGTGTAAGTTCAGCAAAGTCACAGCTAACAAAGGCTGCTAGGAGAGACTCTCACACAAAACATGCCTCAGAAAACTGAAAAAAACAGATCTCATTTTGCAAAACACATTTAGTTTTCTCATCTTTCTTCTTTGGATATTTTGTGATTAAGGCTAAGGGATCCTCAATCAACTGACCAGCTGGTTTCTCAAAGAATTCAATGCATCTGTCCGTATAAACACAGGTGATATGATGTTGAAATAGTGTTGTTTCCATTAAGTATTAATGGGGTGAACATTTTATCACAGGCCCCCCAGAGGCCTGGACATGAGACCCTTTCTTTCCCAATCCTATTTTTGGAAAGCACGTGTTTTATATGGTATGAGCACCTGTCATCTGCAGACTCAATGGCCAACATCTCATTTGTGCTGCTACCTGTACATGTAGCCACACAGTGAGGCCTGGACTGGGGCTGAGTTGTGCGAAGGTCACCATGGCACATGGCCTTCATACAAGGACACTCTAAGAAGTGGCTCTTCAAGCTGGGTCTCTCTTACCTGTAGGCCCTTCAACTTGGAGTCAAACACTAACATCCCAAGACAGTAATCACAGTTGCTTTATAGGAAGGAAAATGATATTTGGATTCACTTGTTTAAAAAAACCCAACATGCATACATACAAATACAGAGTGATATACATGCATAATGTGTACATACGTGTGAAAGATTTAAGATTATGTGCCAAGTTGAATACTTGCAACCTAGAGGAAGAGAAGAATGGGATTTGGAGATAGAGGAAGAAATTATGAAAAACTCTTAACATCGGGCGCCTGGGTGGCTCAGTGGGTTAAGCCGCTGCCTTCGGCTCAGGTCATGATCTCAGGGTCCTGGGATCGAGTCCCGCATCGGGCTCTCTGCTCAGCAGGAAGCCTGCTTCCCTCTGTCTCTCTGCCTGCCTCTCGTGATTTCTCTCTGTCAAATAAATAAATAAATAATAAATAAATAAAAATAAATAAATAAATAAAATCTTTAAAAAAAAAAAAAACAAAAAAACTCTTAACATCTACCCCCATGAACCTTGCTATTGTTTGCATGCTAGACAACTAGAATATCTTCATTACACTTGTGTAATGTTTCAATCTCTTGGTATGTATTATGAACTTAGAGGGGGAAAAAGAGAAAGGAGGGAGGGAAAGAAGATAGGAAAGGAAGAGAAGTGAAAAAGAATACAAATTATCAAGAGCCAAAGCCATGAGTGCTGAGTGAATGAAGTTGTTGGAGGTAAACAAGGCTAACTGAGCAAGACTTTATGAAAAGGTTGAGTTTTGAGTAGAACTTTTAAAATAATTAAAAAAAAATAATGTGCTTGCTATATCCTGTAAGATGTTCTCTGTAGAAAATTCAAAAATAGAGAACACAAAGAAGAAATTCCTACCCTCTGTAACCCAACTGCACATTAATACTGCAGATTTCCTTCCATGTCCTCTACTTTTTCATTTTAGACTATGTTTCGAAGGGCAACAGAAACATCCCAGAGAAGAGGGTGGTGGAGGTGGGAAGTCCATTCTAGAAGAGCAGTGGAAACCTGTTTACCCCCCGCCAGAAACTACTTCCTATGTCAGGCCTGAGATCTCCGTAAGTGTGTTTAGACCCGGAATATTGGTATTGGTTTACATCCAAAGCCTCGTCAGAGTAACAGCATCTCTGGGCCTCAGTTGTCTTCTCTGTAAAATGGAGATATTTTCTTTCTCCTCCCACCTTGCTGCATTACATGCCCCAGATGCAGACAAACACACTCCAGTTACAGAATCAGTCATTACATGGAATCCAGGATAATGATGTTGTGCAGGTTTGTGGACCAGCTCACAAGAGCCTGTTTACCCATAGGTAGTTGAAGTGCTACCTTGGGTATTTACAGCAGTATGATTTTTGCCATTTTTTCTACTCTATCATTTTTAATCACAGTGCGGATGTTTTAAGGCAGATTCTTCTATTTGTCTGCAGACTGCCGCTTATTTCTCTGAGAAGGAGCATTTTATTTGCTTGAAGAGGAAGCTGTGAGCCTTGCTGCAAGAGGGTCCTGGAGAGGGCATCCCTTGGCAGCAGCATCAGGGAGAGAAGAGTGCCGTATGGGCCAGGTTTCATTGTTCGGGGGCCCAGACATCACAGAGATCAGTCTCCCCAGAACAGCAGCTGTAGCTACATGTGGACTCCGGGATGAGAACAGCTGCCCTTTACTGAGGGATATCTGCTCCAAATGACTTCACATGCATTATTGCATTTGATTCTCATGTCAACCCTATTGTATAGTTACAATTATTCCCTCCCATTTTACAAGGGAGGAAACAAAACACAAAGAGGTTGAGTAACATACTCAAGGTCATGCGAATTAGTCTGGCTAAGATTTGAGCTAGGATAAAATGACTCTGTACCCTGAGCTCTTATCAACTGTTAATATATAGGCAGAAGGGGGAACCCCATTACCATGTTTGACCTGCCATGGCAAGGAAGTTATGCTTTGGAGATCATCTGTCCATTCTGTGAGCTTTTCTAAAGGGTAGGAAGATGGTAGCAGGAATCTAATCTCTCTCCAATGGAGGTTTAACAGGCAGTTTCCAACCCTTTCCCTTACCCCTCCCCAGAGATGTTGCCCACGGTGGCCTGGCATTGGGGAAATAGTCCCTCTTGCTGGTGGCAATAATGCCCTCACTGGGGAAGTTCATTTAAGGTTCTATGAACAAATAATCTGACTTTAAGATTTGGGGTGTGGGTGGGGGTATATAATCATCCCATTCTCTCCCGCAGTGCCCACTCCTCTGGTGGCTTCATATTTCTGAATCATCTCTCAATTAGAATCAACCGCCCATAGCATGCTCTGTTTCAGAAATGTGTCCTTTGATTCTAGTCTCCACAGTTTTTTTTTTTTTTTTTTCTGTTTTGCTGTATTGCTTATAATGTTTATGCAGCTGTTTGGAGAGCTAAATATGCAATCAGTGTGAGGCAATCATGTCCCTTCCTTATCAGGGAAGGAAGAAAATGCCAACTTGAATTTTATACAATTTTCAAGAGCTCCATGATGCAAAATGATAAGTTCACTTAATTGATGTGATCTTAATTGGAACCACAAGGGAAATTGGAATGCACATAGAGTTCAGTTGTTTGTGTTTTTAATAGCACTGTTTGGCTGAGATTGGACCATTATCTATCTCTGGTTTCCCAAATGATGGAGGGTTTGTATTTCTGAAGTTTGCTGAAAATGGAACGCAATATTACAGTATTTTTTTTGTAGCCTTTTCTGCTGTGCTGTTTTGTATGAGATTTGGGTTTTTTGGGTTATGTTGTGAGAATGAATTACCATAATATATATATTTCTATTCATGTTCCTGCAATTAGAAGCATAGGTATAGTCTCACTGAATATTTATGTATTCACTTGTTTATTCAAACTTTTATTCATTTAACAAATATTTCTTGAACCCAGGCCATCTCCTTGTCTCTGCTGATAAACACAGGATGTGGACAAATGAGTAAGACTATATTTTGCTTTCAAGATTTCACCATTGTTGGGAAGATGACTAAGTAAACCTTGCAGCAGGTGCCAGGATAGAGATATACACAAGGTATAGAGGATGTAGGAAAGAAAGTATACCTAGACTGCAGATGCTCAAAAGATTTAACATATAAGGCTGAATTTTACCAGAGCATGGAAAAAAGAAAGCCCAGGAGGCGAAGATATTGGAAAGATTTAACTTTGTTTTTGATTTCTCTTGCCTGTATTAATTGAACTGAATAAACTTCACATAGCTCATTTGTTTTTTTTTAATCAACCATGTTCTTCCTTTAACTTTGTGTAGGGAGAGCTTTTTCTTTAAAAAGCAGGGAGCTGGGCAATTTATTGATAGTTTATTGATAAGTATGCATTGTTCTAAGTTGTCAGACAATAATATTGCATATTTCTACTGGAAGCACATTTCATAAAGCATCAGATTACAGGAAGTATAACTAGGATGTGACTTTGTCTGTAGCTTTGATTCAACCCATCAAAAACATGGTAGGCATAAATTAGACCTAGTTTCTGCCTTCAAGGTAAAATCCAGAAGGGGGTGGTATAATCAGCTACCCAAATTTATTTGTTTAACATTCAAAGAGATATTTTCAATGCATTCTCAGGGCTATTCACTTGCAAATAACTTAATGGGAGGGTCTGAAGGTGTGTCATGACAAAGCCCATATTGTACTTTCCCATGTAAATGCAAGAAAAAAAAATGACCCTAACATGACATCCTAGTGTTTGCTACCTTCCTTTGGGATGACCATGGACCCTAGGCACATCCTAAAAAGAAGAAACCTTTTCAAACACTGATCAGGAGAGGAAACTGCCCGGCAATGGGAAGAATATTGAACAAAAGTGATGAAAATGTTAGAGAAATGAATTCTGTTCTGAGTTTGTCATTCTATATGACTTGGAAGAATTCCTTAATGTTTCTTTCCTGTAAAAAAAAAAAAAAAAAAATTTTTTTTTTTTTTTTTTTTTTTTTTTTTTTTTTTAGAGAGGGGCAGAGGAAGAGGGAGAATAGTGTCCCAAGCAGACTCTTCACTGGGTGTGGAGCTGGATCCCAGAACCCTAAGATCATGACCTGAGCTGAAATCAGGAGTAGGACACCCAACTCACTGAGCCACCTAGACATCCCCTTAATGTTTCTAATCTTCAGCTTCTTCATCAAAATTGGTGATTCACAGACCTGTACCCCTGGGGATAAAAATATATGTTTATAAAAAATAAAAAATTTAAAAAAAAATTGTGAGAGAGTGGAATATATGTTCCATCAACTCTAAAAGCAGATTTCTAATAGCAATACAACATACAAGATGACTCTTTGTTACTTACTTTGAATCAGTCAGTAAAAAGGTTACAAAAAGAAAATTGAGTTAAAAGGACTTTTGACAATCAGGAGACCATATTCTAGTGTCAAGTTTCCTACTTACTTATTGGTATGACCTTACACCAGTTGCTTCCTCTGCCCATAGCTCTTCATGGGTGGGTTAGGAACATATACTATGCTATTGCTATGGTGTCTTCCATTTCTAGCTTTCAGTGGTTCCATACTTGGGTCAAGGTTCCCTGGAATGTTTTCTACTTCTTCTCCAGTACACTTATCTTTTTTAGAAGGGAAACGTAAGATTATCGTTTCCATTTTATAATTCCAAGTGACTTTTCCAAGACAACTCAGACATTGAAGTTCTTACACTATACTGGTTTAATTCTCTTATTTTAGACCTTGTCATAAACACCTTCAATCATAAGGTCAGATTGGAGGTTCTTTCTTCCATTTTCTTAGACTATTTCCAAAACTAAAGGGATTCCTATCTCTTTGAAGGCAGGTCACCCATTAAAAATGGGTCAGTGCATCTCACAGCTTGTTCTTTTCTGGACGTCTTTGTGTTTGTAATTTAATGTGTGGAGGCAGAAGGTGGAGCAGATGTCCTTGCAAGCTTTCTTCGAATTTCAGAAGACTGGTATATATTATAGGCCTTTTTTATTTCCTTACTTGGGGTTCTGGTAAATAAAGAGTTTGGGAAGTACATTGTAAAAAATTAATAGAGAACTTCTGAACTTTTATCACGAACTTACTAAGTGTTAGCTTTTACTACATTCATGGGCCTGGTGAGGAAATGTAGTTATTTAACAAGATTTTGAGCTGGTAACACTGGCTGATATTTTTATAATTTATTCTTTGCAGAGTGTTTTCATATGCATTAGCCTTACGAAACATACAAACTAGGTAATAGTAGTCCATTTAACAGATTGGAAACCCAAGGAATGGGTGACCTGTAAATGATCTGCCCAAGAATGTATATCTAAGAAGGGCTAGAGCAGGAATGGCAATTCTATTTTCTGATGCCTCATTCTGTCTACTCCCCCCACCCCGACATATTTAGCAACAGTTCATTGACTCTCTACTGTGTAGTGGTGCTTCCCAGATCGGGTTAATTGTGACCCATGAGGAGCACTCCATGGATGTGGGGGTGATAGCAGCCTCTGTGTCATGAATCTGGTGGTCAACAAAACCCTCTCATTAGCTATTAACCCCTCATACACACTTTTTCCTCATTTATACATGTACAGTGACTTTGAAACTAGAAATCTTTAAGCAGCTTGTTTTTTTAAAGATTCTATATTTTATTTATTTGACAGAGAGAGGGAGATCACAAGTAGGCAGAGAAAGAGGAGAAAGCAGTCTCCCTGCTGAGCAGAGAGCCCCATGCGGGGCTCGATCCCAGGACCCTGGGATCATGACCTGAGCTGAAGGCAGAGGCTTAACCCACTGAGGCACCTAGGCGCCCCAAGCAGCTTGTTTTTAAATGAATTGCTTTGTAATACGTCTTGGGAATTCTTGAGTGGAAATGCTTCCTTTTTATTTTAGAAACTGAAACATTAACTAACATGTTTCTTGTATCCTGGGCTGGGAGGCTTACAAGTCCATAGGATGGATGGATTTCTAAAAACACAAGGATGAGGTGTGGCTCGTTTTATGTCCGCCCTGCAGAGGTCATGGTCAGAAGTACATTTATGTGGAAACAATCCAAATGTCCATCAAACAATGAGTTGATAAACAAAAAGTGGTATATATCCATGTAGAGAATATTAGATTTGGCCAGATAAAGAAATGAATCGATGTTACATACGATAACATGAATGAACCTTGAAATCCTCATGCTAGGTGGAGAGGTGGAGGAAGACAGCCATAAAAGACCTCAAATTGCATAATCCAGTTGATATGAAATATCCAGAGCACGGAAATCTGCAGAGACAGAAAGTAGACTCACAGTGGCTTTGGGCTGGTAGGGAGAGGAGATGGGGGAATAGGTGAGTGATAGCTAAAGAGTATGGAAGTTTGTTTCTTTGCTTGCTTGTCTGCTTATTTTTTGAGGTGATGAAAATGTTCTAAAAATGATGGTGGTAATGATTGCACATATGTATGAATAAACTAAAAATCATTGAATTGTATACTTTAACGGAGTGAATGATAAGGTATGTGAATTATGTCTCAGTAAAACTAAATTTTTCTATTAAATCCATCCAGCTGATTTCAATAAAACTATCCTTAAAAATAAGTAGTTATATAATCATATAGTATTCTCTCTTTTGTTCCCCATTAGAATGTGAGCTGCTCTGACACTCTTGGTCATTATAACATTATTTTCCTACCATCCCCTTAGCCAAGGACTGACTAATGATCATGCTAGCTGTGGAATCCTTTCCCTAAACATCATAAAAATCTCTGTCTTTTCCTAAAATAAATAGCTTTTCCCCTGGAACTCCTAAGACACTGAATCCAAATGTCTAACCAATTCACTTTTTATTGTCTCTTTCTTGTCAGTTTTCTGTCCAGGGCTGGGGACATTGCTGATTTGTCTTTGCATCTCTAGCGCCAAACATCTTGCTCAGAGCAAGTAAGTTTTGCTTAAAAGAGGAAAAAAAAAATAAGGAAAGAAGAAAGGGAGGGAGGAAGGAGTGTGGAAGGGAAAACCATCATTTCATTCCTTCAGGAGCCACTGAATCCTGAACGCCGAGGGTATACTGACTGCTTTGTGTGCAGGGGTCTGCGTCAGGTTCACAAGGCTGGTGATGCCCCCACGCAGCATGCAATTGAGTGATGGGTGAGACCTGGGTTGAATTTGTGCACACCTGTGGAAAAGCAACAGTGAATGTCATCAGAATGTCTGAATTTAAGACAAACCGTTTAATCTTGGCTTATAATAAACATAATGTTACTCTTTAATTACTGCCCATAGGTAGTTTCATCAGTGAATTTCAGCATGTGCATTCCCCTGGTCTGTGTCAGTTATAAACTCAAGTCCCGGGACCTTACTGTCCACCTCTTATATGTCTCCCAAAGCATGAACTACAGAGCAACTTATTAGAAAAGAGTTATGCTCTGAATGAATGGTTGATTGGTGACATAAAGTGAATTTTTTTGGAAATTTGACACTGTGTGGCAAGTTTTAATAGTGAGGTCAGATTGGTATTTTTTTTTTAAATAACTATTAACTAAACAAGTTCATTCTTCACACATTAGATGTCCAGTTGCTCCAAGTGTAAGTCTATATCACAGGCTATTTTGTGTCGTTGATGTAAAATAAATATTTACACTCAATATTTACTAAATATTTACACTCAATATTTACCTAAAAGAACTTTTGTATCTTCAATACTAGGAGATCAAATTATTGCATCTGTAATGCCTGTGGACATGAGTGGCCAGGTGCAAAGAGGAACATATTCTGTTTGACTTTGCACTTCCTAGTCCCTAGGCATACTACCCTGCCTGTCTTGGCTGCCAAACCATGGCATGTGTGAGATGGTCAGATGCTGAGCAGCTCTTTCTAAGGTAACATTCTGTTTGGCCCATGCCAAAATATAAACATCATCACCGTTAAGCACTTATTAAATATCTATTTACATGTCATACCTAAGAGTGGGTTTTATAGCTAGAGTCCTGGCCTGCTGTGACTTTATATACATTGTTGAGAAGGGTATTTGAAAACCAAATTAAAATTTGGTTGTTACCTACAAAGGGACATTTTTAGCAGAGCCAACAGAAGTATGATTTGTCACTTTGTACACAAGGAATATTCCTAAGGGAAATAGGAAGCAAATTATTCATTCAAGAGCATGGATTTGGAAGGAGAATGTGGGAGTACTAGAGCTCTGCTACTAGCTCTCTATGGGGAAACTTGACCCAGTGGAGAGAGATGATGGGCTCAGGTCCAGGAATTATGGGCACTATTTCCAGTGCTTCCAGCAACTCAGTAAGGCTGGCTTCACAGTGCCTGGGCTGAGGCCAACCTCCAGGCAACATGAGGCCACACTAGGTGTCCCTACATGGCCTTATGTGTGAGGGAAATCATGGCCCTGCAAGATTGTGAACTTCTATATGTGCAGGTCTTCAAGAGACCAGGCTTCTGAGCTGGTGGCATGTGGTGGAGAAACCAGAAGACAAGGAAAGCTGTGTTCCCCCCGCTGGTTTGAATCCTCCTTCTCCTTGACTAGCTTCTCTGCATCCATTCACTTGATTCAACAAGAATTTACTGTGCAGCTACTATGTACCAGACACTGTGCTAGGTGCCAGTGGAACTTATTTTCTGGTGGAGGAAGTGTGTACTTGCGAGCCAAAGGATGGCAGTCTCTGTGGTCTTCCAAGGCAGTCTGTGAGCTTGCTTAGTTCTGCAGTGGCTCCTGGATTCCCCTTCTAATGAGATACTTTCTTGGCCAGACGGGCTCATATGAGAAAGATATGGTATACGATCCAAGCAAGAATTCTTATTCTAACTTAGCATATAGTTTTTATCCCGAAAAATCTCACTCCTAAAAACCCTTTGCAATGAAAATAATAAGAAGTAAGGCAGAGAGGCGGGTTTTGTTTAGGTCTGAATGCTGGCTCTGCAGCTCACCAGCTGTATGTTCAAAGGTAAGTGCTGTGGACTGAATGTTTGTGTTCTACCCCTCCCCAATTCATATGAAAACCTGTTATTCTTGGTGACATGGTATTTGGAGGTGGGGCTTTGGGGAAGGGATTAGGTCATGAAGGTGAAGACCCGCATGAATGAGACTAGTGGCCTCATGCCCGGGATCCCAGGGAGTTCCTCTTCCCCTTCCTCTATGCGAGATCAGAGAGAAGACGACAGTCTATGAACTTGAAGGCACCAGACACTGAATCTGCCTTGAGCTTGGACTTCCCAGCTTCCAAAACTGTGAGAAATAAATATTTGTTGTTTATTAGCCACCCAGTCTATGGTATTTTGTTGTGGCAAGCTGAGCAGACTAAGTCAGCAAGTTACTTTAAATTGTCTGGATCTCGTCTTCTTTTTTCATAAAATGGGAAAAATATGAGTAGCTACCTCAGAGGACCTGTGATGAATAAATGAAGTAACAAATGGAGAGCACCTGACCTCCCATACACGTTCCCTTCTATTTTTTTGTTTAACTTATTAGAGATATGCTGGTTTCAGATGGACCCGCACTATACTCCTACTCTCAGCTCTATTCCAGCTTCCTCGGGTTAGAGGCCCTGTTTTATACATCATTCTGTTCCTATTGTGACTTTCCAATGGTTCTACAAACAGTAGGGGATGGGAAGTACTTGCTGACTGCTGCTGAGAAAATGATTTGGATGTCATTTTACTACCTTGGTATTGCTGAGAAAAGCACATGGTGTATAAAGTCACTTACCTCATCTTTCATCTGCCTTACTTCTGTCCACAGTCACAGAATCTCCCTTCCAGCCACAGTCCAGACCTCAGGTGTCTGGTACCCACACTTCCATTCATTCAAAATACCCACTCAAACTCCAATGGTCAAGTCTTGGGAAGTCAACTTTTGTCATCCATTTTCAATTCATTCTGTGGCTTTAATGACAGTAATGCTGCCTTGTGTTTGATCTTAACATTTCATGCCCTTTGTTGGTGATGTACTTGTCTCATATTCAGGTTATGGATGCTGAATATATGGTTTCCATCCATTGACAAAGAGCCAACAGGTGCCATTTTATCATCACATAACAAATATATGTTAAAACAAAGTTCCCACTGCCTATAAATCCCAAGATAGGGAAGAAAGCAACTGGGGATAGCTTATCTCAGAATTTCCTCAAACCTCTTCCTTTATTTTCCTCATAAAATAGAAAAGCAGACTCAAGCTCTGGTTTATTATCTAAAGGGAGTAGATATATGTTATATTCAGGAATCACCTTACTGCTTATAAATGATATTATTATATAAAACAAAAATAAGTTGTAAATAAAAATTTCCTGTAATGATACTGAATTGATAAGAGCTCAAGAATACTCTCATTGACTCCCCATCTTAAACAATTCTGAACCACTGGCTCTGATACGTTGAGAATAAGCAACTGATGAAATTCTTATTTCTCATAGCTTAATCTATATCAACATTTATTTACCACTTCATTCCATTTGATTTTTTTTTAAAGATTTATTTATTTATTTGTGGAAGAGAGAGAGAGAGTATGAGAAGGAGGGGCAGAAGGAGAGGGAGAGAGAATCCCAAGAAGACTCTGTGCTGAGAGCAGAGCCTGATGTGGGGCTCCAGCCCAGGACCCTGACATTCAATCAGAGCTGAAACCAAGATGGAATGTCTAACCAACTGTACCACCCAGGTGCCCTAAATTCCATTTGATTTTATAGTCACATTCTTCCCATGCTTGACTGCAAAGAAACACCTAGGAAACTTTTAAATCAAAATTTATCCTGGCCATCTGAAAAAGATGGATTAATGATAGCTTTTCCCTAAAACACATAAAACATAGAAACACATATGAAACAATGGCATTCAAAATATTGGATGTCAGACAATGAAGGACAATGAAAACTAAAATGAAAAAACAATGAGTTGCATTCTAGGCTACCCTCAGCTACTGCCTCAAGAAAGTTTCAGTAAGTGGCACAGGCAAGGGGAGCCCAGGCAGAGCCTTACAGTCTCCCTGATTGAAGACCTGGAGCTACAATTTCAGGGATGCCAAGAGAGCTACAGCTCATGGTGCAGAATACAAAACAGGAGAGAAGCTCCAGGGAGAGAGAATTCCAGAGATCTGTAGAGACTGTCTCCAGATTATTCAGCTAAATATTGATTATCACAAGAATATAAATTAATTACTCATGGCTGTAGAAAGAACCACCCTAAAAGATTAGAAGACACAGTGATCAGAGTTCACAAAGGACTAGAAATATTATCCATCCACAATAAACACAGTGGAAAACTTTATACTTTAGGAAGAATTGGTTAGACTTCTAAGAACAGTCTCACCTCAGTAGTGGGAAAAATTAACCTCAGGCTGAAATTCAGCTTTGATCCAACCTAACAGAACTTAAAAGGAAAACTCCAAAGGATCAGACTGTTTTCAGGTGATTTAAGCATGTCGCAGAACAAAATTCCCAATATCTATAAGGATATAAAAATATACTGAACATGACAAAATAAAAACCAAAATGTTTCATATCCAATAAAAAAAAATTACCAGGCATTCAAAGAAACAAGAAAATACTAACAATGATGAACAGAAAATTCAATAAGATAAAACTGTTTCAGAAATGGTATAGGTGATCGAATTAGAAGACAGGAACACTGAATGGTTGTTGTAATTGGTTCCATATCAGGGAGTTCCAAACAGAACTTCTGGAGACAAAAACTGTAATGTCTGAGAAAGAAGAAAGACACACTGGATGGAATAACAGCAGATTAGGTGTTGCAAAGAAAAGATTAGTGAATGTGAAGACATAGGACTATTAACTTGGCAAAAATAAAGTACACAAAGGAAAAGAAAGCTGAAAAAATTTAACATAGCATCAGTAATCTGATGCAACATTATTAATTTAATTAATTGATTTCAGTTTTAAACAGCCAAACATATATGTAATGGAAGCTTATAAAGGTTATGGTGGAGAGAGACATTTAAAGAATAACACAAAAAAACTTTTCCAAATTTGATGAAAACTGCAAACCACAAATCCAAAAAGCTCAATAAATCCTAAGCATAGGAAATATGAAGGAAAGTACACTAGGAAAATAAAAATTAAATTATTACAGCCAGTGATGAAGTGTAAAACTCAAAGCAGCCAGAGAAAGAAGAGATACATTATGAACAGAACTACAAATATAAGAATGACAGCAGATTTCTGGCAGAGAAAATGGGAGCAAAAAGAAAGCAGAGCAACATTTTTAGTGTTTTTTTTTAATCTGTTGAACTAAAACATGTTATTTAAAAAAATATATTTGAAAAATGAGGGTGAAGTATCAACTTTTTCAAGGATAGAAAATCTGGAAGAATCAATGATCAACTGCCTGGCATTTCAAGAAATACTCATCAATTAGAAGGAAAATGATACAAGGGAAAAACCTAGAACTATATAAAGAAATTAAGAAAACCAAAATGGTACCTATTTGGGTAAATATAAAGGTTTTTTTTTCCCCCTTATTATTTAAGTCTATTCAAAAGATCATCAAATGCTTAAAGGAAAGTCATAACATATGTACAAGTGGGTTGCATGACAATAACTCAAAGGCTGGAAGTAAAGGAATGAAACTATACTGTTTACTAGTAACGTCTGACTTTTGTAGAAATAAATGAGCTATTTTTAAAATGCCTATTAGAACACAGAAAACCTGGAATAGATAAAACAACTTGGAAACAGAAAAACAAAGTTAGAGGACTAATATTACCAAATGTCATGATCTATTACAGAACTACAGAAATCAAAACAATATGGTAATGGCAACGAAATAGACCAATACAATAAGTAGAGTTGAAAAATAAACCCACATATTGATAGTCGATCAATTTTTTACAAAGTTGCCAAAGGCAGTCTTATAGAGAAAGAGTAGTCTTGTCAACAAATTGGCTAAAAGGCTTGGATATCCATATGCATAAATAGGATCCTCAGACCACACCATGCACTGCATGTAAAAAGTGAACCTCAAAAGATAGTAAACTTAAATGCAAAAAACCTAAAGCTATAAAACATTTAAAAGAAAATATAGAAATAAATCTTTGTGGCTTCAGATTAAGAAAAAGTTTCTTAAATATATTACTGAAGGCATAATCCACCCAAATAAATAAATAAATAAAAGATAGAACTAAGGGCACCTGCTCTTTAAAAGATACTATTAAGGGGCACCTGGGCGGCTCAGTGGGTTAAAGCCACTGCCTTTGGCTCAAGTCATGATCCCAGTCATCCTGGGATTGAGCCCTCCATTGGGCTCTCTGCTCAGCAGGGAGCCTCCTTCCTTCTCTCTCTCTGCCTGCCTCTCTGCCTACTTGTGATCTCTGTCTATCAAATAAATAAATAAAATCTTTAACAAAAAAAGGTGCTATTAAGAGACAAGCCACACCTTTAAATAGATGCAGAAAAATAATTTGACAAAGTATAACATCCATTCACAATCCAAAGCCTCAACAAAGAACGTTTGGAAGGAACATACCTCAACATAATAAAAGCTATATATGTAGAACCCACAGCTAATATCATTCTCAATGAGGAAAAAATGGAGAGATTTTCCTCTATTCCCAGGAACAAGCCAGGGATGTCCACTCTCACCATTATTACTTAACATATTATTGGAAGTTCTAGCCTCAGCAATCAGACAATAAAAAGAAATAAAAGACATCTAAATTGGCAAGGAAGATGTCAAACTTTAACTATTTGCAGATGATATGATACTCTCTATAGAAAACCCAAAAGACTCCACCAAAAATTCCTAGAACTGATACACGAATTCAGAAGTTGCAGGATATAAAATCAAAGTACAGAAATCTATTGCACTTCTATACACCAATAATGAAGCAGCAGAAAGAGAAATCAAGGAATCAATACCATTTATAATTGTACCAAAATCCACAAGATACCTAGGAATAAATAAGCTTAGCCAAAGAGGTAAAAGATCTGTACTCTGAAAATTATAGAACACTGATAAGAGAAATTGAAGATGACACAAAGAAATGGAAAAGCATTTCATGCTTATGGATAGGAAGAAAGAATGTTGTTAAAATAACTGTATCATCCAAAGCAATCTATACATTTAATGAAGTCCCTATCAAAATACCATCAGTGTTTTTCACAGAGCTGAAACAACAATCCTAAAATTTTATGAAACCACAAAAGAACCCAAATAGCAAAAGCAGTCTTAAAAAAGAAAATCAAGGTTGGAGGAATCACAATTCCAGACTTCAAGTTGTATCACAAAGTTGTAGTAATCAAAACAGTATGGTACTGGCACAAAAAGCAGACACATAGATCCATAGAACTGAGTAGAAAACCCAGAAATGAACCCACAACTAACTGTATAATCAACTAATCTTTAGCAAAGCAGGAAAGAATATCTAAGGGAAAAACAGTTCAACAGTTTTGGGAAAGATAGACAACAACATGCAGAATAATGAAATTCGATCACTTTCTTACACCATACACAAAAATAAATTCAAAATGGATGAAAGACCTAAATATGAGATAGGTCCTAGAGGAGAATGCAGGCAGTAACCTCTTTGATATTTGCCATAGCAACTTCTTACTAAATATATTTCCTAAAACAAGAGCAACAAACGCAAAAATAAACTATTAGTACTTCATCAAAATTAAAAGTTTCTGCACATGGAAGGAAACAATCAACAAAACTAAAAGGCAATGTTCAGAATGGGAGAAGATATTTGCAAATGACATATATGCCAAAGAGTAGATATCCAAAATGTATAAAGGACTTATAAAACTGAAGCCCCCCCCCAAAAATAATTCAATTAAAAATGGGCAGAAGACATGAACAGGCATTTTCCCAAAGACCTCCAGATTGTTACCAGACACATGAAAAGATTCACAACATCACTCATCATCAGAGAAATATACATCAAGACTACAATGAGATACTACCTCACATCAATCACAATAGCTAAAATTCACAGCACAGGACACAATGGATGTTGGGGAAGAAGTGGAGGAAGGGGAACCCTCTTACACTGTTGGTGGGAATGCAAACTGGTGCAGCCACTCTGGGAAACAGTATGGGAGGTTCCTCAAAAAGTTAAAATAGAACTGCCCTACAGCCTAGCAGTAAATACTACTCGGTATTTACCCAAAAGATACAAAAATACAGAGTTAAAGGGGTATTATACACCCCAATGTTTATAGCATTGTTATCAACAATAGCCAAATTATGGAAAGAGCCCAAATGTCTACCCACAGATGAATGGATAAAGAAAGAAGTGGTGTGTGTGTGTGTGTGTGTGTGTGTGTGTGTGTGTGTATGATGTTTTATTACTCAGTCATCAAAAGGAATGAAATCATCCTTTTGCAATGACATGGATGGAGCTAGAGAATATTAACGTTAAGTGAAATAAGTCAAAGAAAGACAAATACCATATGATTTCATTCACACATGGAATTAAAGAAATAGATGAACATGGTGGGGGGGGGAAGCAAACCAAGAAACAGACTCTTAATTATAGAGAACAAACTGAGGGCTGCTGGGGGAGAGGTGGGAGGGAGGATGGATTAAATAGATGATGAGTGTTAAGGAAGGCAATTGTGATGAGCACCGGGTGTTGTATGTAAATGACAAATCACTGAATTCTACACCAGACACTAATATTGCACTGTATATTAACCAACTGGAATTTAAATAAATATTTGGGGAAAAAAAGGCAAACCACAGACTGAGAGAAAATACTTCCAAATTACATATCTGATAAAGAACTTGTACCCCAAATTTGTTAAGAACTCTCAAGATCCTATAGGAAGAAAGCAAACAACCAAAGAAGAGCAAATGATCTGAACCAACACTTCACCAGAGAAAACATACAGCTGGAAAATAACCATGTGAAAAGATACTCAACATTATTAGCCATTGGAGAAATACACAGTGAGATGCTGCTTCACACCTGTTAGATTGTCTGAAATTGGACGCTAAGAAACTGGAACTCTCATGCACTGCTTGTAGAAAGGTAAGTTGGTTTTTAGTAGTTTGTAAGTTGGTTTGTAAGTGGTTTGTAGAACAGTCTGCTTCTTAAAAAGTTAAATATACATTGTCCACATGGTACAAATATTCTACTCCTAGATATTCACCTAAGTTGTATTTATATGACTTATACACAAACATTTATAGCAGCTTTGTTTGAAATAACTCCAAACTGGAAAACCCAATGAGGGTGATCAATGTGTTCATTATCTAGATTATGGATGATTTCACAAGTCTAGCCATATGTGAAAGCTTATTAAATTGTGAACTTTAAATGTGCAGTTTATTGTATATCAATTATAACTCCACAAAACTGTTAAACATAATTATTCCTATGACTTACCTCAGATAATTTACTGAGCTTGGGAAACTTCTGAATTAGGCCATTCTGGACAAGCATCAATTTAATGGCTATCATTGGAGCTACTTTTCAACTCAAGTTATGTAAAAAACTGGGCATCTTATTCAAAAAGTATAGCCACTCTTCTCAAGATACTTGAGCTGGAGGCAAGAGACCATGAATGTATTGACACATTCAAGTTAAGCCATTTAATACCAGGTACTGGGTACAGAAAGATGAACAAGAAATGGTCTTTGAAGTCCATAACTGATTATTACAGCAGATATATCTATGTATCTATATATTATATTATATTATATTATATTATATTATATATACATGTATATATAATAAATATATGCAAAGGGTTATTATGGAGTATATCAGAAATATGCTTTGGCCAGACATGGCAGGTCAAGGAAGTCTGAGTATGGTAAAGTCTAGCTGAGAATTAAGGGAGTCACAACTCTGGAGAAATTAGAGGGACATTACTTGCAAAAGGAACAATCTGTATAAATAATCAGAGGCAAGACTAAGAATGAAATGCGGGGAAGTAGAAGAGATCCAGTAGGATGGGGGGGTGGTTAAAGAATTGGAAGTAGGGGTGTGTAAAAGGATCTCAGAACAGTAAGGTCTCCATGCCATCCTAAGGACTTTGAGTGGTGGAATGCCCTTGAAGGGTTTTTATTCAGGAAGCAACATGCGTGAGATGTTGTAGGGGAAAAAAGTCACTCTGAAGTAGATTGGATTGAAGGCAAGACTAGGTATAGGAAGTTCAGGTAGAAGAGTGAAATAATCATTAAATTAAAAGCCATCAGGGAAATTCAAATCAAAACCACATTGAGATACCACCTTACACCAGGTAGAATGGCAAAAATTCACAAAGCAGGAAACAGCAAATGTTGGTGAGGATGTGGAGAAAGAGGAACCCTCTTATACCATTGGTGGGAATGCAAGTTGGTGCAGCCACATTGGAAAACAGTGTTGAGGTTCCTCAAAAAATTAAAAATAGAGCTATCCTATGACCCAGAAATTGTATTACTTGGCACTTACCCCAAAGATACAGATGTAGTGAAACGAAGGGCCATGTGCACCCCAGTGTTCATAGCAGCAATGTCCCCAATTGCCAAACTGTGGAAAGATCCAAGATGCCCTTCAATAGACAAATGGATAAAAAGGAATGGGGAGTTAAATACTATGATTGACAGCAAGAACACAACAGATTTAGATCTCCAAGTCCTTCATACATTGGGATTACCAGGTAAAGAATATTTATGCATAAAACATTAATTGTCAAAAGATACTGAATTTTGAAAAATGAGTGAGGAACAAAAAGGCTATCAAAAACAACCCTGTAGATTCTAATAAGAACATTCATAAAGGAACATTTCTATAGAAAGAAAAATAACTTCATCAAAAGGTATAACTCAATAATGAGGTAAAGAACATACTAGATAGAGCTGAAAAGAGAGTTGGTAAACCATGAAACGGAGCTGAGGAAATTATTCCAAATGAGACAGACAGGTAGAATGAGAGAGAAAATATGAAAGAGAAATAAGAACTATGGAGGATAGAGTGAGAAGGTCTCACAAATATATAGTCCAAAGGAGAGAAAGCAAAACTCAAGGAGATGTTGACAGAATTTTCCCAAACTGGCCAAACACATGAATGAGAGGCATGAATGGACATTATGTGACAAGCTAGAAAAATAAAGAGATATGGACCAGTCATGTGGTAGGGACTACAGGACATAAAGATGAAAAGACACATAGATCTCCCCCTCCCCCACAAAAATGACAGGTATTCTAATAGTGACATATTAAGAGCAAGAATAGAAGCCACTTAATCCATTGTGTTGAGAGGAAATTAATGTCTATTAGAAATACCTACTGAGCAAAGTGGTCTTTTAAGAATAAAATATTGGGCGCCTGGGTGGCTCAGTGGGTTGAGCCTCTGCCTTCCACTCCAGTCATGATCTCAGGGTCCTGGGATCAAGTTCCGTGTTGGGCTCTCTGATCAGCAGGGAGCCTGCTTCCTCCTCTCTCTGCCTGCATCTCTGCCTACTTGTCATCTCTCTCTGTCAAATAAATAAATAAAATCTTTAAAGAAAAAAATAAGGTATTTTAAGGGTGCCTGGGTAGCTTCTGTAGGTTAAACGTCTGACTTTTGGTCAGGTCATGATCTCAGGGTCATGAGATCAGAGTCCTGTGTTGCACTCTGCACTCAGAGGGGAGTCTGCTTGGGACTCTCTCCCTCCCATTCCCTTTGCCCCTACCCCTGCTAACACCTGCTTTCTCTCTCTCTCTCTCTCTTTCTCAAATAAACAAATAAATCTTAAAAAAAAAAAAAAAGAATGAGGTAGTTTCATGTAATAAACACTTAGAAAATATCAATTTAACGAATGTGTTTAGGCTATAACTGCTAATAAAGAAATTGGTCCCAGAAGAGATAGTGAGCAAAGAACTAGTGAATGTATGAAAATCTAAAGAAGCAATACCCATAAGAAATGATGCAAGATTCATGTC
Source organism: Mustela nigripes (assembly GCF_022355385.1). Lineage (NCBI taxonomy): Eukaryota > Metazoa > Chordata > Mammalia > Carnivora > Mustelidae > Mustela > Mustela nigripes. Next base: position 56,957,294 of record NC_081566.1, read on the forward strand.
TCATCTACAGGTTAATTTTTTTTTAATGCCATAAGTAAAGACTTGTCTTTGAATTGCTTGAATGTCAAGAGGGAATGGCTGAAGTTGAAGTGTTCTGAAGCATGTTGTTGGAAAGAAGAAATGTTTTCATTAGATTTGGATTTTTAACAATGAGAATTCATAATAAAATTTCAAGTAATAGGAGCAAAAACACACATAGTAAAATGTTGCAATTAATTTAGAAAATTTAAGAGAGAAAAAGAACAAACTATTTTGAAATGCTGAGTAATTAGAGTAGACAGGCACCCACATGTTACAATACATTATAAATCATCACAAATTAAATATGATGCAAGTCAAACATAATTTAATATGGAAAAGGGAAGAAAAATTATTTAGTAAATAACTAACTTTACTAAAAGTTATTTAATAAATGACTTTAAAGTTATTTAATAAATGACTTTTATTCCCACAAAGTAAGGAATAAGCAGGTATGCTCAAAATATCTACTACAATTTAATTATTACTCTGGAATTATTACCCAATGCAATTAAACAAGATAAAACACTAAGGAGCATAAGAATAAGAAAAGAAGAAATAAAACTCCCTCCCTGTAGAGTTAACTGGATAATATACGTGGGAAACCCCAAAGAATCAATGATTGAATTAACTCAACAATAAACGAATCCAACATAACATCAGGATATAAAATTAACACACAAAGAATAATGGTATTCACATATACAAATAATAACCCATTTATAATACCAATGAAAAAATTTAAAACATTAAAATAATCTTAACAGGAAATATTTAAAATCTATGTAAGAAAAAATTCTAATTCTCTCCTGAAGGACACAAAGTAGCCAAGAATAAAGACATCCCTTGTTTGTTAGTAAAGCTTGGCATAGTCAGGATATCAGTTCCTATTAAGTTGGTTTACAAATTTGGTATTACACAATAAAATACCTATAAGACTTTGTCATGGAAGTAGATAAGCTGGTATCATAGTCCATTTGGAAAATTCAACACACAAGAACATCCAGGGAAACATGGCAAAGGGGGAGAGGAGACTATTCCTACCAGGTACTTAACCACTTCTTGAAATCTGATATATTATAAATGTGGTATTTCAATCACTGGAGCAAAGAGTCTTTCTAATAAATAATGAAATAGATAAAATTACACACATGCCAGATTACGCACTAACATAAAGTCCAAATGGATTAGAGGTGTAAATGTAAACAGTAGAAGTACATAGGACTAGAAAAAAAATGTGAAATTCTCCTTAATCTGTTTTCAATAAAAGGAAATAATAAGTTGATTCATTTGTCTACATATACATTTTTTAAAAGAACTTTGGATAGCAAAATCATGAGCAAAGTGAAAAAAGAAATGACAAACTGGGACTAAAGGTTTACAACATATATCATGGGGAAAGGGCTGATATCGCTAAGGAACAAATGATTTTTTAATTGAGGAAGAAAAGGTTAGAAATCTTAGAGAAAAATGGACAAAGACCCAAAGTAACTCTTTACAAAACCAGATATGAAAAAAGCCCTTAATCATATGAAACAAGCCATCTCACGCCCAGCTGATGAGAATGCACAACGATAGCATCCTTGTGGGGGCTGGAACTGGGCAGGATCTAACAAAACCATGAGTGTATTTATCCCGTGGCCCAGCGATCTCTTGACAGGAATCTAACCCAAAGATAACTCACAAGAATATATGAAAATGCCTTTGCACAATGTTACTCACTGCAGCTTAATCTGTAATGGCAAAATTTTGCAAAGATTGTAAACAAATGTCCAGGATGGGAAATGGATGACTAAGCTACTGCATACACATACACAAGGAAACACTAGGCATCTGTAAAGTAGAATGAGAGATCTCTTCAGGCTGATGCAGGGTGATTCTAGGAGAGGGTTTTAAGTGAAGAAAGCAAAACTGCAAAATATCACATACGGTATGCTATGTTTTAGTGAGAAAGAGGAGTAGTAGTAAAAATAGAATGTATTTGCTTAGTTTCATAAAAAGAACCGTGTGAAAGAAAAACCAGAAGAGAATAATACTGGTCACTCACAGGAGGTGGGCGTAGCACAGGATGAAAAGGAGGTAGGACTTAGAGACACTTCCTTAAGTCTATCTTTTTGATTAGGGCTGACTTTCAGAAGCATGCTAATGATCCACGTATTTTACTCTTTTTTTCTTAAGAATTTATTTATTTATTTATTTATTTGAGAAAGCGAGTGAGCCAACAGGAGGAGGAACAGAGGAAGAGGGGCAAGCGTTCTCATGCTGAACACAGAACCCCGACTTGGGACTTGATCTCATGACCCTGAGATCATGACCTGAATGGAACCCAAAAGTCAGAGACCCAACCAACTGAGCCACCCAGGCACCCCCCACATATTTTTAAAAAATAAAATTTAATCAACAAGGAAGGGAGAACCCGCTGTGTTTTCAGTGAGCACCGTGGCCCGTGGGAGAATGAATCTATGGAAATAAACTAATCCATGTAACCTACACAGTGTTTGACTGTGGCATGGGTGTTGAAAGAACTGAAAATTCCTGAGCTGTATTTGGTAGATTTGTTTTTTATAGTGGTGTGGACAAGGTGATTCAGATATCACTGCAGGTGTATTAATGGCACTGAGCAAGAATAAATGCATCACAGTTAACTGGGATTCAGGATGGTTTAGCCTTTGAGACATTTTCTGGAATGGGCAAGCTGCTTCAGACCCTGAACACCCTACTCCCAGCATCTTTTCCATTTCTCGAGAAGCTCCTCTTACGGGGAAGGTATGGGAAGAAAAGCAGAAGAGAAAACTCTTCGGATGCTAAGGCAGCGGGCATGTGGTCAACACGTGCTTCAGATGTCTTCACCATGGCTGCAAGGACCCCCTCATCCTTCCTGCCTACATCAAGAATGTTTCCTCACATAACTGATGGCAATAATGGTATGTTGAGGGGGACAGGCTGTCAGCCAGTTTGTCTGTGTTTTTCCCAGGCTCTACCACTGAGGCTGGAAGGCAGTAAGAAAGTTACTTGATTGTGCCTTAGTTTCCTTCCCAGGAAGGAAACTAAGAGTATGAATACTTAGAGTATGAATACTGCATCCTGAGGACTGCACGAGTTCACACTACAAAGCACAAATCCCCCCAAAGATGTAAAAGTTGAATCTGTTAACTTATTGTTTTAAATCTCCTTAACACAGCACTTTTTTTTTTTTTATTTTTTCAGTGTTCCAAGATTCATTGTTTATGCACCACACTCAGTGCTCCATGCAATATGTGCCCTCCTTAATGCCCATGACCGGGACGTCCCAACCCCCACACACCCCCCTCCAAAACCCTCAGTTTGTTTCTCAGGGTCCACAGTCTCTCATAGTTCATCTCCCCCTCCAGTTTCCCCCAATTCACTTTTCCTTTCCTTCTCCTAATGGCTTCCATGTTATTCCTTACACTCCACAAGAAAGTGAAACAATATGATAATTGATTCTCTCTGCTTGACTTATTTCACTCAGCATAATCTCTTCCAGTCCCGTCCATGTTGCTACAAAAGTTGGGTATTCATCCTTTCTGATGGAGGCATCATACTCCATAGTATATGGACCACATCTTCCTTACCCATTTGTCCATTGAAGGGCATCTTGGTTCTTTCTACAGTTTGGCGACTGTGGCCATTGATGCTATGAACATCGGGGTACACACTACATTTTCACTACATCTGTACCTCTGGGGTAAATACCCAGTAGTGCAATTGCAGGGTCTTATGGAAGCTCTATTTTTAATTTCTTAAGGAATCTCCACACTGTTTTCCAAAGTGGTTGCACCAACTTGCATTCCCACCAACAGTGTGAGGGAGTTCATCTTTCTCCACATCAAAACCACATTGAGATACCACCTTACATCAGTTAGGATGGCCAAAATTAACAAGGCAGTAAATAACGCAGTCCTTTAAATGGTGCAATTTTAGTCTCCTCTCCCATAGCAGTATTCTGCAATGTACCTGTGTATTAGTCTCTTTTACCCAATCCCTTCTGTTTCCCTCATTATCCCTTAAGCTGACTGGGCCATATTCCTGGTAAAGAGTCACTGCCCCCTGAACATGTACCCATGCGTTACACGCATACCCACACACATGTGTGCACACCAACTAGACTCTGCAAAATGCCTGCACAAAGTGAAGCCTTTTCTAGGTCGTTCAGGAAAAGGTTCAGAACAGCATTCTGACTCCAAACATCTATCTGATGTCCTAAACCCCTAGTGTGTTAACTGCTTTCTTGAGGAGCCTGTTACTCAATTGGGGTAAGGCAGGCAGGGGCATTTTAAGAGAGAACTATGGTCTCTGCTACTTCAAACTGCTTAGGTTCCAACTGTTGCTCTGCCCTATCTCCTGGTGATTCTTTCACCTCTCTGTGTTTTGGTTTTATCAACCATAAAAGATAGGGTCTGTGTCATAGACTCAACACAGGTATACATGTCACATGCTTAGAACAAGCATGTAATTAGTCCAAGCTGATGTCACCTATTATTAGTATTATTTTCTCTGTATACATTCAACAACTATAGTTAGGCAACTATATTATGCTAAACGACATGCTCAGGCACTGGGGATATTGTGGTGAATAAAACAAATAGTTGGCAGACTATTGGGGGAAATCTGCAATAAAGAGATTTTAATAGGAACAAATAGTCATGTGTACCATGAAGGGAAAAGAAGCAGTGGGAGAGAGAGGATAAGGATGCTGGTGAGTATATGGGTCCTGGCAAAGGGACTTGGCTTTGACCATCAAAAAAATTTTTCTTAAAAAAAAAAAAAAAGAACAAAAATTTCTCTCCCTTCCAAGTACTAACCAGGCCCGACCCTGTTTAGCTTTGAGCGGCAGGGTAGGGTTCATGGGGGGAAGGGAGGGAAAATGAAACAAGATGGGACTGGGGAAGGAGACAAACCATAAGAGACTCTTAATCTCAGGAAACAAACTGAGGGTTGCTGGAAGCGGGGGTGGACAGGGTGGCTGGGTGATGGACACTGGGGAGGGTATGTGCTATGGTGAGTCCTGCGAATAAAAATTAAAAAAAAAAAAATCTCAGAGGATGAGGCATTTGACCTGGGGCCTGAATGAGGCAAAGAAGCCAGTTATGGAAGAGAAAGAAGACGAGACCTCCAGATGCAGGACATAGATCTGTGCCAAGTTCCCTGGAGTGGAGAAGGGCTGCCCAGTGGGGCCCAACTTCATGGTGAGTGTGTGAGTTGCCTGAGATGCAGGCAGGGGTCAGATCATGCAAGGTCTAGCAGAGCATGATAGGAATTCAAATGTGATTTTTAAGTCCTGTGAAGTGATTGAAGGTTTTAGACAAGACAGTAACATGACTGCCATACGAGAATGGATTATTCCAAGAGCAAAGCAGAATACAGGTCAACCAAAGCCTCTCGGGATTTGGCTGCTACATCCTCTCAAATGCATGGACCACCCAGGCAATGGTCTGCTAGGTCACACATGCAAAATATATCTCTCCATATTTCAGGGAACCAGCCCAAAGCCTTATGTACTTTTTGGGCTTGGATCACTAATACTCCGTTGAGGCTGGGAGGGAGAGCATGTTCTGGCTTTTGGATAACGCCTTACATCTTGCAACATGTGGCTTTGATCTATTTGAGTGGGATCCTCAGTCTGTTTGGCTTACATCATTATTAGAATCTCTTTGACTCTCAAGAGGTAAATTATGTCCCTTCAAATTTTTTCTTTCAATTCTGTAGTTAACTTGTCTTAATATTTTAGTATTAATTAAATGATCTACTCTTCCTTTCCATAAGTGGATATTTGAAGAAATAATCCCAAATTCAAAATCATTTTCATAAAGAGATTATCTATATGATCAATTTTTTTGGGCTGAATTGCTGTGAATTTTTGTTTGTTTGTTTGTTTGTTTGTTTGCCTTTGACCAAATAGTGTTTGGATCTACATAGTTTTTTTGGTGAGTTTGACTGCTTTTTGTTCCAATTTTTATTCAGGCCTATCAGATGTTATATAGATGGTTTTTAATACTTGTTAATCCTTGTTCTGTCTCTACGTGGCTATATGAATTTGGACCTCAGAGACGGTAAGCTCTTCCAACGGTGGCCATTTCAGTTCTCATGTCCCATGGCTTTGGATGGTATCTGAGAATACTGGAGGACATAGCATGGCTTCCTTCTAGTTATGATTTTATCAAATTATGCCTTTCAGGTTCTTTGAGAGCCAGAGACATATATGAGAATTATTAAACAGCATTATTTAGTATAGTTCCAAACTGAAACCTATCCAGAGGACCACTAACAATAAAATGGAGAAATTAATAAAATATAAAGCAGCAATAAAAATGAGTAAGCCATTGATACATGCAACACGAATGGATATACAGATGCTATAAATGGATGTACTATAAGGTAGACATGAAGAGTAGATACAGGGGTATGATTTTATTCATAAAACACAGAAATGGGAAGAATTTACTGTGTTAAAGGTCAGGATAATTGTCAGTTTTGAAGGAAAGCGTACAGCAGTGACAAAGGGGTACCATGAAGATGCTGTTTTTGCATTTAGGAATTCTGTCTTGATTCAGGTTGTGTTCACTTTGTGAAATTTCATCTAGCTGCACACTCATGATTTCACACTTTGCTGTGTATATATTTCACTTTAATGGAAAGTGTGTATTAAGAAAAATGAAATTAAGCACATAAAACTAAAAAGCTAAGATTCCATAGAGTTAGGTACCTGCTTGGTGTACATAGATATTGGTTATAGTAGGTTTCATTTTTTCATGTGCTTACAAAATTCACACAAATAATTTAAAAGAGCTTGAAGATGGTGACAAGTCAATACCAAGCTTTCTCCTCCTGTTGAAAGTTTGCTTAGTGATTGAGGTTCATTGACTGGGGGAGAAATATTTCCTGCTTAACTGGTCAGGTTGAACATAAAAATGCGGAAAATAATATGTAAATTCTAACCAAAAGAAAGTTGATATCACTGTATTTATGAAAATAGACTTTAAATCAAAGAACATAGTGCACATAAAGGTCAATTTGAAACATTAAAGTTTTAATTCAATAGGTAAATACAAAATTAAAACTTTGCTTGTGCCCCAAGGCATAGCCTGAAAATACAAAAAGAAAAAATAATGAACTGTAAGGAGTACCAGACAAACCCACAATCACCTAGTATGTCATAGAAAACATGGATTAAAATATCGTTAGTAAAATCTGAACTCATGATAGCACTGTAAATATATTTTATACGATAATAAAAAATGCTACTTAGAAAAATTGTGAGAGGCAAGTAAAGCAGGTCTTACACAAATTTTTAACCTTAAGTTACAGATTAGAAGGATAATGACAGAAAAATAACGAGTAAAGAAAGCATTTGAGGATGTGAAACAAAACACCAATATAATTCCAAACAGAACAGAAAAAAAAAAAAAGCATTTTAAAATATGGGCATTTTAAAATAAAAGTTAAAATGAACCAAATAGAAAACACAGATACTATCAAGATTGTGTTAGCTAATACCAACCAAAAGATAAATTCTTTGAGAAGATAATAAAACTGACGAATCTTTAGTTAAATTGATTTTATAAAATAAGCACAATAATTGGTATTAAGAATGGAAAGATCAGGGGTGCTTGGGTGGTTCAGTCAGTTGAGCATCTGACTCCTGATTCTGGCTTAAGTCATGATCTCAGGGTCATGAGTTCAAGTCCTAAACCATAAAGCCCTACACATACATATACACACTTACACACACATATACATACAGCAATCTCAATTAAAATGCCAACTGTAGCAGTTGTTAAGCTAATCTGAAACTGATACAAAAATATAAAGGGCTGAGAATAGCTGAGACAGTGTAGATAACAGGAAGGTGTGAGCCCTTGTCCTAGCAGTTAACAAGATATTTTAAGCTATCATCATTAAGACTGAGTATCTCTGGCACATCGATGTACAAATAGAATAATGGATCTTAAGGAATCACCCAGAAATAGATTATGCTTTCATAATCCTTGTTTTAAGACAGATATTGTAGCAGATCATTAAAGATACACTTCTTAATGAATAGTGCTGGGAAGATTGGACATATCCACTTAGAAACCTCACGCTATATAAAAACATCAAATCCAAATGAAATAAAGACCATCATTAAAAACAAAAGTATGAAAATTTTAGAACAGGATATAGGAAAAATACTTTTGTAACTTACACTATGAAAATAGTTCTTTTTTTTTAAATGTACTTATTCATTTGAGAGAGAGAGAGAGCATGAGTGGGGGAAGGGGAAAAGGGAGAGGGAAAGAGGTAGCAGATTCCCCACTGAGCATGGAGACCCACACGGGGCCTCTATCCCACAACCCTGAGATCATGACCTGACCCAAAATTGAGTTGGATGCTTAACTGAGGGGGCCACCCAGTCACCCTGGGAAAATATTTCTTCTCTTTTCTTTTTTAAATTTTATTTATTTATTTGACAGACAGAGATCACAAGTAGGCAAAGAGGCAGGCAGAGAGAGAGGAATCAGGCTCCCTGTTGAGCAGAGAGCCCGATGTGGGGCTTGATCCTAGCACCCTGGGATCATGACCTAAGCGGAAGGCAGAGACTTTAATCCACTGAGCCACCCAGGGGCCCCATATATTTCTTAAACAAGATGTAAGAAACACAAACTATGTAGAAAAAATTATAAACTTGTGTACTATGAATCTAAGAACTTCTGTTAATCAAGAGCTATATTAAAAGATTGAAAATACAACCCACGGAGTAGAGGATTTTCTAAAAATATGTTCAACAAAAGACTATTACCCAAAATATATGAGGAACTATGAATCAATAAAATAAGTAAACTGAGAAAAAACTAAGCCCAAGAACTGAATGAATATTTCACAAAGAAGAAAACTTTAATAACAACTAAACGTAGGAAGCAAGGTTTAACATCGTTATAGTCAGAACAAATGAGAATTAAATCCACAAATATATGCTATGGCATACCCTCCCAACTGCCAAAAATGCAATGATCTGACAAGACCAAGTGTTGGGGAAGATATGATCTCTCATATACTACAAGTGAGAACATGAATCGCTTCCTCCATTTTGGAAAACAACTTGAATTATTTAGTAAATTTATACTTATTCATTCCTGGCTACCAGCAATTCCATGACCAGCAGGAATGTTCAAAACATCATTGTGGGTGGTTGCCAAAAACCATAAATATTCCAAATGTGCATTGATAGTAGAATGGATATATAAATTCTGGTATATTCATTACTTTTCCTTAAAGACCAAACTACAGCTATATCCACTAACACGGATAAATCATAAACATAAGATTAAATAAACATAATATTAAAAGGAATGAAAAAACACTTTAGTGTGATCCATTTATACAATTTCTATGAGTAGGAGTATAAATAATATATACAAAGGATGCATATACATTTATAGATGGTGAAAGTTTTCTTGTTTCAAACAAAGCAAAGAAATAATTATCAAAAAAGTCAGAATACTAGTTATTCAAGGGGGTGTCCATCTGGGAGAGTCACAGAGGGAGCTTTTAAACTACTGTCAATGTATTCTTAACCTGAATGTCGTTTGCATAGGTGCTCATTTTAATACTATTATTTAAAATGTATATGTTTTAATATATTCTTTGAAGTCTACAAAATATTTTAAAGTAAAAACGAAAGAAAAGTGAAAGTTCAGGAAGCTGAGTCTCAAGAACACTTGATCCCTCCCCTAAAAGGAAGGATGATCTGTCAGCAAGACCACCACCCAAGATGTGAGATGTTTAGTCAAAGCGAACAGTTCTTGCTTCCACTTGTTGGACTGCATCACCTGGATGCTTTTGCCTTGTAGAGTTACAGTCTTTGATGCAGGGTGTCAAGGGACGGTGTTAAGAGACTAGATAGATGGGGGTGCCTGAGTGGCTCAGTTGGTTAAGTGACTGCCCTCTGTTCAGGTCATGACCTTGGAGTCCCAGGATGGAGTCCCACATTGGGCTCCCTGAACAGCAGGGGGTCTGCTTCTCCCTCTGACCCTCCCCCACCTCATGCTCTCACTGCCTCTTATTCACTCTCTCTCAAATAAATAAATGAAATCTTTAAAAAAGAGAGAGAGAGAGAGAGACTAGATAGAGCACCAATTCAGCAAGAACAATAAAGATGTGTAGATAACCCAAGCAGTATGGGAAGCCCTTTTGCAGCTTTTTTAAAGCAAAATACCTGAGTTCCTGGCTGTTTCAGTCATTAAGCATCTGCTTTGGCGCGAGTCACGATCCCAGGGTCCTGGGATACAGGCCCGCATTGGGCTCCCTGCCTGCGGAAGCCTGCTTCTCCCTCTCCCACTCCCCCTGCTTGTGTTCCCTCTTTCCCCTGTCTCTCTCTCTCTCTCTTTCTCTCTCTCTCTCTCTCTGTCAAATAAATAAATAAATAAATAAATAGAATTTGAAAATAAATAAATAAAGCAAAATACATATTTATCCAACAGGAATGGACTAAAGCATCTCCTGGTGAAATCAGAATGTAATTTCTACATCTCCCAAGACTTCTCCAGCTCTATAAAATCATTTCTTTCATGTGTGCACCTTCTCATAACCATATTGTCCTACTACCCAGTTATAGGAGAAGCTAAACACCACGTTTGGGACATTTTAGTGAATGGCACCTTATTAACAGACTAGCTCAGCCTAAATATAATATCCTCAGGATAATTACTTTTAAATCCCTTTTTTGTAATCCTCAGGTCACTTGTAATTATTGTTTGTTTCATTTCTGTGTTGTATACTAGACTAAAAATCTCCGGGACGGGGACCCTGTCAATACTGTTCCCCTCCAGAGTCCCAGCTCTTAGAAAAAGGCCTAGCATAGAGAACGTGTTTGGTAAATTTTCATCAAAAGATAAGTAAAATGGACAAATGGACACACGAACCAGCAAACGTTTAATGCCACTTTCACCGGGACCTTCACACAACTGCAAGTACAGGATTCAGAAATTTCTCTCCTCCCATTGTTTTTACTATCAAGGTAATTTTCCACACGTTCAGAGGCTATACTAGTAAGCATATGACTTAAAGGCAAACATAATAAAAAGGCATGTAATTAAATTAAAAACGGAATATAGATATTTTTCATTTCAACACTCACAGATGAAAAAATACATAAAATAAGAGGTTAGTAGTCAATTTTGGCAAAGCTGCAGAGAAACGGCTCTCTGCTAAGGGAATATAAATTATTAAAAGATGAGTGAAGACAATTCATCAAAATGAAACAAAACCTTCCAAATTCTGTTTCTCGGCATCTATCCTTAAGAAATATTAAAAGATGTTCACAAAGGGAGTCGAACGTGGTTCACTGTAGCATTGCTAATAATTGTGAGAAACCAGAGACATTCTAAACAGCCCACCCAACAGGAAATTGGTTCCACAACTCAGGGTTTATTAATTCACTACAATACCCTGAGTCCTTAATATTTGTGTGGTAAGAAAATATTTAATGATTTAGGAACACAATCATTATACATTTATAGAGTTAAAAAAAGGAGATTGAAAATCAGTATGGTTGGTATCATCTTGTTTTTGTACAAAATCATATATAGACATACAAAATACCCAGTATAAGCATCAGAAGACTGTGCATCAGTATTAGGGTGCTCACCTTTCTGTGGTGACATTATGGGTAAGTTTTAGGGTTTCTTTTCTGAGTTTCTGATTTTTTTTTAACCTTGGTTTATATTTCTTTTGTAGTGAGAAGATGTGGCAGAAGTTACTTAAATTCTAATAAAAGGTATTTATAGCCATACGAAAAGATCAGAAGGATGCCCAGCAAAAATCAAATAGGACTTATCTCTGGGTATCAGATTCTGCATTATTTTTCCCCCCACTAAAGTTTTTCTGCAGCCATCTTATATCATTTTTGTAATATGAAAAGCCCTAAAATTTCATTTAATTATAATAAAATGCATTTGGAAAGCTATACAGCAAAAACCAAGTAACTGTTATTTATTCTTGGCTATAGCATTAGGAGAGTTGTATATTTTCTTCTTTCTGCCTTTTCAAGACTTATCCAACTTTTAGACTGAGTATGGAACATGTCTCTAATGAAAGCAAAGAAAATGTTATTGCATGAACTTTTCATCCATCAAGTTGCAGAGACAAAAGTCCCAGGATAACCAAAGGCCCTAGGAGAGTCACCTGGAAGGTTCTGAAAAGTTGGCTGAATGGGCTGTTAAGATCAAAGCAGTATTCTCCTAAGAATTGTCACTGAGAAGAGAACAGTAAATCTGTATCAACATGTTTATCAAAACCCAGGTCAAGTAAAATCGACACTCAAAACATCAAAGCTGGATTTACAATGCTTGCTTCCAGCTATGAAAGTCTAACAACATCTAGTTTTTAAATGCACGGAGTAATCTGGAAATGACAGAGTATCTGACAAAAATTCAATATTTCAATGGGGTAATTGCTTTAGGAACTCATAACCTTACCCATTTTGAAAGCCAACATGTAAACCAATCATTGGAGAAGAGATGACCATTGCCCTCAGCAAAGACAGCTCATAAGAGATACTTTCTGTGCTACAGACATACAGATACATCCCAGATAGATGGGAATTCACCTAAGGAGGGCCATTTTGAATTGGCAAAATTGTGAATCTTAGAAGACTCTAAGAAATATATCATTGTAATACTATTTAATAGAGTAACTGCAGTTAGTTGAGAATAATTACTAAAAAGAGCCTAAATCAATGATTTTAAAAACAACCTTATGCTTTTATAACATTTATTAACCACATAAAGCTTTTTCATATTTGCTTGTTTTACTACAGTGCTGTGAAGCAGTTAAGACAAGATCAAATGTTAGAGTTCCCAGGATCACAGAGAATGCAACCAAGAAAGGTTTTGGACCTTGATCATCTGTAAGGCCAACATGCTTCACCCACCAAACTCTGATCCAGTTCTAATTAGCTATAGATCATTGTCAAAAAACAGTCTATTGACTGAAGCCCATAAAATGCTTCTTTTTCCTGGGTTGATGGTATGCGGCATATGACGTCCTACGTCATGTTTCTTCCGCTTAACATCCTTCTGCATGGAGGCTGCAGAGATACCTTGCTGTTGGGTCATAACCGAGTGATCATGGATTTCCACCTAGTGCAATTGCCACTGATAAGGCTTTGATAAAATTAGAAAGATTTTGGCTTGGTTTGCTTTAATTGCATCACGAAGCCTGGAAGGAATTGGAAGGTGGAAAGCAGGAACTAGGAAATAAGAAGGGAGATGGGATGGGCAGAGACTTTAAAGGGTGCCTTCTGGGGGTGTGACCAGATGGGATGGGGCTGGCTGGGTGGGTCTGATGTAAGGATAATAAAGTCACAGAGCAGCTGGTTGTATTACGCCACACTCAGAATAACATAAAAAGCCCACATACCACAGACTAATTTGGCAGTATTCTGAGATAGAAGTGCATTAATCCAATTACTTTTCCTGGCACCCCAAACCACTTACTACCTACAAGCTTTTAGGAGCTTAAATAACCCCAGGGCTAGAGTGATAAAATGAGCCCCAGAATAAACAAATTTCATTTTAGGGTACTGTGAGTCACCATGGAGGCCCTTCATGGTCACGAGGCATGTTTCCTTACTGACATGAATGAACCAGCTCCTACATCTCTGCCCCTAGGAAACCTATTTCTCCTCTGTCCTATTCTCTGATCAGTGTCGACAGCTTTGAAAGATAACACACACACACCCTCAATTATGTAGTGACAATTGCTGATCTCCCAGACAGAGCTCTCTGCTACTCTAAGATTCGTAGACGATCCAAGGATGGGTGGGTACAATCCCAGATGACTGTGTTTGCAAACACTGGTGGGTTAGGGAAGGAACATTGGGAGGCACTACATGGAGAGAAACTAAAATTTCAGAATTGGAAGAAAGAAGGTTGAAGAACCATGTAATCTACCCTTTCCTTCTTGCAGACTAAATCCATAAAATAATATATTATTGTACATAAAGTATATAAAAATAATTTTGATCTGTTCTTTTAAAAACATGGGATTTGACAGTTGGAAAAAAAAAACTATAAATGAGATGGTAATTTGTTTGCTTTTCACCCATGAATGTCAATCAGTTCATAGCAACCATCTGCCCATCTTGTGGAAATGAATGACTTGTCCAGACTTAAGCAGAAAAATTGCCATGATGATTGGGTTACCAATGGCAGCTCTCTATTTCATTCTTTTAAATTTTAAGCATGACTGAAATGCTGAAATGATCACATAAAGTGACAACTATAGTAACTCTGATTCCACTTCTTCATCTTTAGAATTACTGTGCCACAGTTGTTTGGTTTAGTAACAGGCAGCTCAACAGAAGCATCACTGGAAGGGAGTTTCAAAGACTCTGAACCATCACAAACTTACTTTCAAAACAGATGCCTATCTCTGGGTCCCCGCATGGCAGGACACTAACTATACATACAGGAGAGTTCTCTAAAGTCACTTCCATAGTACTGTGCAATACAGTAGAATGACTAGAGAAGAATATAATGTTTATAAAAACATAAGAAAAATGAGGTAACATATATTAAAGCTTACATATATGCTATTAAAACAAAACAGCAACTGTTGCAATTACTTAGAACCTAGGGGGGAAAATACTTTTCAGGGAATACACCATCATTTCATCAAGGACATTTTTTTTTTTTTAAGAATTGCCCACTCTCAGTTCAATATTTAGCCAGTTTTTCTATTGTTTTGTTATTTTCTATAGATGATGTCTCCCCTGATAGCCTGCCTCTAGGCAGGCAGCTCTCACTGGCCCTGTGCACACTGCCAATGGCATTTTTCCAGGTGTTTGGCCCCTGATGCTCCATAAGTCTCCTCCTTTGGGGAGTCCAAGTGGAAGGACTTATGGTCACATGGGTGCTGAGGACAAAGCTTACATTGGGACTTCAAACACTTGTTTCAGAGAGTTGTCTGACTAATTGAATAACCTCCCATTCCTTTTATTCTGCAATGTCAACTCTGTTAAGTATCAAGTTTTAGTCTTCATATGGATCTGTTTCTGTGCTCCCTGTTGGGTTAAACATACCTATTCTGATGCCAGTCTACATTGGCTTAATTGTTGTGGTTCTACAAAAACCCTGTATAGCAGGTAGGGTAGGTACCCACTGTGGATCATCTTTTCTCTCCAAATTGTCATGAATGTTCTTGGTCCTGATTGTCTTCATTAAATATTTTAGGGCCAGCCTATCCTAAAACCTTACATAGTTCTATAGAAAAACTTATTGAGATTATTTTTATTGAATTTTGTTTGAATCTGTAAATCACTTTGGCAGGAATTATCACATTTCCAATATTAAATTTTTTCTATCACATGAATTTAATCTATCTCTCCTTTTGTTTCCATTAATATCTCTCAAGTGTATTTTAGATTTTTCCATAAAGATGACTAGGAATTTCATAGTTTGATATTTATGTGCTCTATATTTTTATACTTGTAGATTTCTAACCCTTGGTTTCTGGTATATAGAAATGCAGATGACTTCTATATATCAACTTTATACTCTGCAATATTACTAAATTCTCTTATTAATTCTAATACCATACCTATAACATGTTTTAGATTTTCTATGTAAACAATTATTAATCAATCAATAAAGGTTTTTTTTTCCTTCTTATTCAATTCTTTTTTCCCTTTTTTTGGTGTTGTGTGTATGTGTTTATTTATATATTTGCTTGTCTTATGTCTCTGGCTAGGATCTCCTAAACAATATTAGAAATGGTAATACTGAAAATTCTTACCATGTTCCTGATTTTAAAGGGGGTGTTCTTAACATTTCTCTATTAGGGATGTTTGCTGAAAAAGTTTTTTTTTCTAAAGCAAGAAGCAACATAATTGGAAATCAAACACATTCACTAAAGTAGGATTTTTTTTTTGTAGTTTCAGAGATAGAATTTAGTGATTTATCAGCTGCATATAACACCCAGTGCGCATTACATCCAATGCCCTCCTTAGTGCCTACCACCCGGTTTACCCCATCCCCCCATGTTCCTCCCCTCCAGCAACCCTCAGTTTCCTGGAGCTCACCATCTCTTACATTTTATCTCCCTCTCAATTTCTATCTTATTTCATTTTCCTTCCTTTCCCCTATGTCCATCCATTTAGTTTCTTAAATTCCACATATGAGGGATGCCTGGGTGGCTCAGTTGGTTGGATGACTGCCTTCGGCTCAGGTCATGATCGCGGAATCCCGGGATCGAGTCCCGCATCGGGCTCCCAGCTCCATGGGGAGTCTGCTTCTCCCTCTGACCTTCTCCTTGCTCATGCTCTCTCTCACTGTCTGTCTCTCAAATACATAAATAAAATCTTTAAAAAAAATTCCACATATGAGTGAAATCATATGGTATTTGTCTTTCTCTGATTGACTTATTTCACTCAACATAGTACCCTCTAGTTCCACCCATGTTGTAGCGAATGACAAGATTTCATTCTTTTTGATGGCTGAGTTAGATATATATATATATATATATATATATATATATATATATATATATATCTTTATCTCTTTATTTATATATATATATATATATATATATATATATATATATACACATACCTACCATGTCCTCCTTATCCATTCGTCTGTCAGTGGACATGTGAGCTCTTTCCATATTTTGGCTATTATGGACATAGCTGCTATAAACATTGGGGTGCAGGTGCCCCTTCAGATCACTGTATTTTTATCTTTGGGATAAATATTCAGTAGGGCAATTACTGGGTCATAGGGTAGCTCTATTTTTAACTTTTTGAGGAACCCCCATACTGTTTTTGCAGAGTGGCCCCACCAGTTTGCATTCCCACCAACAGTGTAAGAGAGCTCCCCTTTCTCCGCATCCTCTCCAACATCTGTTGTTTCCTGAGCTGTTAATTTTAATTGTTGCTGAAATTTTTAAATAAATGTTTTATTTATCAGATTAAAGAAGTAATGACCTGTTTTTATTTGTTAAATAGTTGTAGTTTTAAAGACTGGGTGATTATGGTTTATCTTTTTCCTGGCTCCACATTCCCTATCCTCTCTGCTACCCACTCTGCCCATTGTTCATGTTCATCTCAGCAGAAGGATCTCACATTGTTGATGATTGTCACCTTTGGGTTTGGGAGGTGGAGGGGTAGAACTGTATTTCAGGATAAGATAGAATGAATCATAATCTCTTCTTTAAAGATTTTGAGATCAAAAATACAAACCTCATGGAGTCTTTCTGTTCAGCACATGAGATAAAATACTACGAATGACTGCAGAAGTATCTCTGGATGGACTCTTAAGTCCTTGAGAGTGGACAGTGATAAACCCCAAGTGTAGGAAGAAAGAAACACGATTAACAAAGGGAGAAGCAGCATCCCGCATTGATGCTGACAGCTTCTAGTATGAGAGAGAGCAGCACAGAGGGAGGCTAATTCTGAAAGGCTTGGTAGAAGAGAGACTTTGCAGACAAGTTGACAGACAGACGTTATCATCCAGAAAGCAGGAACAAGACCAAGAAAAGCACAAAAGTGGGGGCTTAGCAGCCACACAAGGAATAACAGAGGCTTCAGAGACATTCTGATTTTTCCCCCCCAGGAGGAAACTAACATCCAAATATTTTGGTGACATTTTCACCATGAGTTAGGGACAAAACTAGGACAAGAACTCAGGGTCCCAGACCCCCTTGCCGTTATGCCATCTCTCCAAAGTTAATCAGTGATGCAGCTGGAGGGAACTCAGTGCTCTTAGAGTAACTTTTGCTTAACTTTTATCCATCAAATACCACAATATCAACTTGTTCCGAATGACAGCATTTCCATTCTCAACTAGCCTAGCTAGACAAAAATCCTGGCAGTTTTTTCCAAGAGTATGGGTGGGCCAGGAACTATCATGGTGGCTGGGAAAATGCCGTGAATTAAAGAATACCTTTAACTTATTCATCATAGCTGTTGCAGAGGAGGCTCAAAGCATTGGCTCCTCTCCTGGAAAATTCAGTAACTAGTTTTGTGAGCCTGACTTCACTGATTGCACATCTAATTATTGGCCAATACACCAGACCACCATTCTTGAAGCTTCTCAGTTTTCCATGTTAGTTTGCAGTACCTGAAATTTGAAATGCAGATTTAAAAAGGCTTCATTGGTTTCCAATTGAGAGTTCTTAGCAACACAAGAGTCAATTTGAGAAGATGTGTCTCCCTGGCTCAAAGTCACCCACATGAGGATCTAAGGGTAACAAAGCAGGGGTCTGGGTCTTGCCAAACAGACAAAATGAGAAGGGTTCTGAACTATAACCCTCAAAGCATAAGTAAATATCCCAAATACAATGCTGATCAAAGGATGTCAGACACAAAAAGAATACATACTGCACCATTCCTTTTATATAATAGTTTAAAAACAGGCAAAACCAACCCTTGTTACTAGGAGTCTGGGAAATGGGGAATAGTTGCTCTTGCTGGGTCTAATGACCCTGAGGGACACGACAGGCCTTCTGAGAAGCTTGTAAGTTTGTTTCTAGTTCGAGTGCTGATCTGGGAAGAGGTGACCCCTTTGCTGACCATGGGTATGGTCACATCATAAGATTTTGTCAACCTCGAACTTATTATTTGCTCAATTTTCTGTACATATGCTAAACTTCAATCACATTTGCAAAAGAATAGTAATAATTAGGGGAGGGGATTCTAGCATAAATTTCTAATTAAGAAGCAAGACAGTATTATGGTTGTCTCAAATCTCTACTTTCAATTTTACTGCTTTATTTGTTGTCATAGGGTTAGAGAGGAAAAGAAGGGAGAAACATGGCACACATGTGAGCCACTATGACTAGGCTTGAACTGGTTAAGCAAGTACATAGACTCCAAAATGGGATACCCCAGGGAATCTTTAAAGGTATAAACTGAAGTCAAGTCAAATCAATTCTGAAAATGTTCACTGTACTCTATTACATGCATGGAACAGAGAGTAACACTATAGTTCCCAAAATTCTCTCTCCTTCACTGCAGGGTGGCAGCAAAAACAAAGCAAGGGAAAAAGACACAGAGAACCCAGACGGGAACAAAGTATCATGGGCCAAAGAGGGAGAAGTCTGATAGATAAACCAACACGCTCAGAGTGTAGTGGACAAAGAAACACTCCTTGGTAATAGAGTGGCATAGACTCTATTAGAATAAACTTTGAATAAATTTCTATATAAAGAATAAGGGCTTTGATTTTCAAAAGCAACATCTTACACAAATCGGAATCTGACATACACAATATAGGACATAGAACAGTGTACTCTATCATTCGGGAATACGGTATGAATAAAAGAGATGAAATCTTTGCTCTTATGGAGCCTGGTTTTTTAGTGTGAATGCTAAAAAGAGAGAGAACATATGTAAATAAGTGGATAAATACAAAACATGCCAAGTGGTATTATGTGCTGGAGGGAAACAATAGTCAGGGTGAGAAGGTCAGGAAGTACTGAGGGAGACAGTTTCTATTTTATAGACAGTGATTATGGATTATGGAAGCTCTCACTATTCAGGTGGCATTTGAAAAAAGGCTCAAAAGAAATGAGGGAGGAAGAAATGTAAATATATGGGAGAAGAATGTTCCTGGTCAAGGGAAGAGCAAGTGCAAACATCCTGTAGCAAGGAGATGCTTGGCGTTCAAGGAACAACTAAACCAGTGTTGCTGGAATAGAGCAAAAAGGGAAAGCGTGGCAGAAGAGAAGATTATGAAATTAAGAAAAGGTGCTTGTGGACAATTATCAGAAGTTGGCTGAGTGTGATGGAGAGCCACCAAAGGTCGTTAAGATGGAAGACCTAGTGTAACTTAAAAATTCATTTTGGTTGCTTAAGCTTCAGAATATACTGTACACTACAAAGAGCTGAAGTAAGGTGAACACAAGGAAATTCCTGCAATAACAGAGGAGAAATAACAAAGGCTTAGCCCAGAGCAACAACACTGGAAAAAGTGAAAACTGGGTGGACTCTACATGTATTCAAAGGCAAAGATGATAGAAATTCTAATAGATTCAATATTGGCTATGAGAAAAAAGAATCAAGGAACACACAAGGCCAGAGAAGCCTTTGGAGTTGAGCAGAAAGACCCATACTAGATAGGAGATGTGATATGATGAAATTTAGACTCCAACTAAAATCATGAAGTTAGATAAGATTACTTAAAATGTCATTGTAGGTAGAGAAGAGATCTAAGGACCCCATCCTGGGTCAGGTCAGCATTTCAGAGATCAGAGGGATGGGAACAAACCAGCAAGAGAACCTGAAGAGTGAGCACTGAAGTCAGAAGACTGAGACCCAGAAGCCAAGGCAAGGAAGTATCTCAAGATGGACTGACCAGCCCTATCCAATGCTGTTAATAGATCCTCTGAATCTAGAATAATCTAGAAGACTAATCCATTGAATAGGTCACTGAGAAGGTCACTGGTCACCTTGAGAAAGTGTTCACTGGTAGAGGAAAATGTCTTATGTAAATGGTCAGGGATGCACAACAGAACAGAAATCAGAGGTAGAGAGTATGTGCACCCCTTTGAAGAGTTTTAGTGGGAAAACAATTAGAGAAATTAGTTCTTTGTCCCGGGTGATAGTTGATATGGAGTTCCAGAAATCGCATCACTTAGATCTCTAATACCAGGAACATAGATGATGAGTAGACTCTCCTGCTGTCCTTCTCGATCTACTATCCCATTTGTAGCAAGACCAAGCTTGTCTCCAGCTTGCTCCTAGACAATGAGGGAGCATGGCAGGAGCAGGTTTCCCAGAACAGGTGACTATGGCTTATGGTCTCCTCCTCAGCATGCCCGATGACTTCCTCAGAAGTACACTATAATTGAAAGTCTCCAATCCTATCTCTTTGCTTCCCTTCCTTTCCCATGTGTGACACCTGCATTCTGATCTGAATTTCACCCTGCATGCTACTGTTTCCTCCTCTCTACTGTAGACTTGATGGCTGTGACTCAAAAGACTTGAACAAACACAGTTGGTAAGTGATGAAATAAGATTTAAAGCCCTAAACCTAGACAACACAGTTTCAGAGGCTGTACTGTTTAACAGAATTTTAATGTCCTCTCTCCAGCAGAGTAATGTCTGCAGACTCTGAGCAACATTGGCTAGAGTAGAGATAGACTCTCATGGTTTTCTATACAAAGTATCTAGATAGTGCGTGTGTGTGTGTGCACGCGCACGCATGCACATGTGTGTATTTGGCAAAGTTCATAGTTTTTTTATATCTTTTATAGTCTTTTTATATCTGTAGGTATGTAACTATACATAATGATAGTGTTTGCATTTCAGAGCATCATTTAATATATAATAATTCTCAATGAATCTTTCCTCTATCTCTTCAACTTCCAAAATTAAGATCCTCCCTAAGAATTCCTATATCTGTATTTATAAATGGGATGGATATTAATTAGCAACAAATCTCACATTTCATTGATCTGTTCAACAAATATTTGTCAAGTTCCTTTTATGTGTTGGGCACTATACTGAGGATAGGGGGACATAAAAAGGAGGAAGATGGACATGACATCTGCCACCACAGAATAACAACTGAGGTTTAGGGAAGATAAAACCAAGTAAGACACTCTTCTTACCAACTGTTATCTATATGGTATGCCATTGAGGTTAAGAACACCAGTTTTTCAACAAGATAGACATAAGTTCAAGGACAACCTCTATTACACATCAGTTGTATGACCTTGAACAATTGACATAAGCTCCCTAAACCTCATTATCTCCTGTGTGCGATGAAGGTACTAATCCTATCTTAGGTAATGGGCTACAAGAACTAAAGACAATAAAGCATATAAAGCCCCTGACAGGGTTTTGGTAGAAATGAGATATCTGTGAATGCAACTATCACTTCTAGGTCTGTGATTTCTGACAAAATTTGTGCTCTATGTCAATGGAATCTTTAAATCTTACTTCTGTAAAAGCCTCTAACAACCATAAATAATTATGCCAAGTTACAATGTCCCAATGGAAACCTACACACTCTCTTCTCTACCTCTTGGACCACCACTGTGCAGCCAACCCATTATCCAAGAATGTTTCCTTCATTTCTAGATGATCAGTGAACTTTTCTCCCTCTTTTCCACCTTCATTTATTTGACTTTTAACCATTTTACTCCTTGTATGCACTTTGATCAAATTTGAGTATCTGAAAAGAAAAAAAAAAAATCAGATCTGCTTTTTAAAAACAAAACAAAACAAAAACCCGTAAACTTGTTTTGGTTTTGAGATAAGATTCAACAGTTAATCAAAAAAAAAGCTACTGTTGTGATTGGTAGGGAGCTAAACATAGACTTATTTTATTCATCCTCCTTTTTATGCTCAAAACTCAGAAAATAGACAATTTTCTGTTATTTACTGTCCTTCTCTGGTAATGACCTTGCTTGAGATGTCATTTCCAATGTGAACAGATACCGCTTCTGACATCTCCCCCAATCTATCTACAAACAGAGAAAGCATAGGGGAGCACACATCCGGAAAATGATAGCTCATTCGTGAAAAACATGTCTTTTCTTTCTGATAAATGCTGTTTTCAAGCTCAAATTTTCACCGTAAAATGCCATTTCCAGTGGGGAGAAACTCTCACAGAATCTTGGCAATTAAAGGTGTTCAAAAACAAAATTCAACCAAGTAAATCTGAAGTTCTAATTGGCTTTAGTCAATAATTCATGAATCAAGCAACATCCCATCTAACAAGAAGAGAGGAGCTCCTAGGAACTATAAAAATAATAGGATTTTATAAGTAGAAACAGGGTTGGACAAAGATGGTATTAGCAAAAAAAAAAAAAAAAAAAAGAAAGAAAGAAAAGAAAAAAAAGAAAGGAAAGAACGAAAGAAAAAAGGAAGAAAGAAAGGAAGGAAGAAAGGAGAGATTGTTTCAGGCAAGGTCACCTTCCCCAAGTGGGGAAGAGGGTCTTATCAGACAGATGACCTTATTAGTGCTGATCACAAATTCCAGCTTAATTAGTTTAAAATTCCACTCATGGGAGAGGCTGAAACTGCCTTTAGTTTAGACTTTAAGTCTTAGTAAAACTTAGCACAAGTGACTCTATTTTTGACCTGTTGCTTCTTTTTAACAAAGAGATATTAGGCCTCATGAATCCCTTCATTTAAAAAAAAAAAAAAGAAAGTGAGTCTGGCAGGTTTGGAATGTTACTGAGCCAGTTTATACACCTGATCCATTAGGGGACCAATATACTGACTTCATGCTTTCTGCAAGGTGGTTGACTCTGACATTAGAAGGAAGGGACTTCTTAAAAATGCATATCTTGCATTTTTTCAATCCTTTACTGTCTTGGCCCTGGGGAAATGGAATGGAATGGGATGGGTAGCTTGCTGGCAAGCTGGGGAAGAAGAGGCCCTTCTAAGTCGACTCTGTTCTTGGCAGTAGGCCCATTTGTATGCCCAGTGACAGCCCCCAAACCAGCTCCAATGAGACCAGGCTTGACTCTACTTGGTGAGCACCTTCACCCAGTTCTGGGGACCAACATGAGAAGGCTGCTTGGCCAGAAGCTCTAAAGCCATGATTCCTGTCCTGTCTCTTGCTCATTAAAGGGACATTTTGGCCTCCACCGCCCAATCTTTTCTCTTCATTTCTTCATAAGCAGAGCAGGAAAAAAAAGATAGCATTTATTGGGTACCCTAAGACATCAACTTTTTTTTTTTTTAAGATTTTATTTATTTTTTTGACAGCCAGAGATCACAAGTAGGCAGAAAGGCTGGCAGAGAGAGAAAGGAAGAGAAGCAGGCTTCCCACTGAGCAGAGAGCCTGAAGCAGGCCTCGATCCCAGGACCCTGGGATCATGACCTGAGCCGAAGGCAGAGGCTTTAACCTACTGAGTCACCCAGGCGCCCCAAGACATCAACTTTTGAGTACCCCTAAAATTCTTTTAGCCCACTAATGATAATAGTAATAAATTTCTGGCAACGTAGCTCCTGAGGGAAGGGTGTGTGATTGTGTTGTCATGACCTAAACCAAGGCACCCCTGCTGCTTCGTATTTGTATTAAGAACATAAAGGCTGAGGGCAGAATTCTGAATTTGTGACAGATGATCAGACGCACTGAGGGTCCATTTATCACAGCTACAAATTGTTAAGGATCTTGGG